>NC_056732.1:1164738851-1164828851 GCF_019279795.1 Protopterus annectens | reverse complement strand
AACTCATACACCTTCGCCACCTCTCCTCCTTGCATCCTCACTATTCTGCTATCCTCCCTCTCATTCACACACATATATTCTGTCTTAGTCCTGCTGACCTTCATTCCTCTTCTCTCTAGAGCATATCTCCATCTCTCCAGGGTCTCCTTCACCTGTTCCCTACTCTCACTACAGATCACAATGTCATCTGCAAGCATCATAGTCCATGGGGACTCCTGACTGATCTCGTCTGTCAACCTGTCCATCACCATTGCAAATAAGAAAGGGCTCAGAGCTGATCCTTGATGTAACTCCACCTCCACCTTAAAAGCATCCATCACTCACAGCACAGACTTCACCACTGTCACACTACCCTCGTACATATCCTGTACCACTCTTACATACTTCTCTGACACTTCTGACTAACTCAAACAATGCCACAACTCCTCTCTAGGCACCCTGTCATGTGCTTTCTCTAAGTCTACAAAAAACACAATGCAACTCCTTCTGACATTCTCTGTACTTCTCCATCAGCACTCTCGGAGCAAAGATCGCATCTGTAGTGCTCTTTCCCAGCATGAAACCATACTGCTGATCACTAATCAACAAGTCCCTTCTTAACGTAGCTTTCACTACTCTTTCCCATAACTTCATGCTGTGACTGATCAATTTAATCCCTCTGTAGTTACTACAGCTACACACATCGCCCTTATTCTTAACAATCGGTACCGAAACACTTTTTCTCCATTCCTCAGGCATCCTCTCACTTTCCAAGATTTCATTAAACAATCTGATTAAAAGCTCCACTGCCATTTCACCTAAACACCTCCATCCTTCCACAGGTATGTCATCTGGGCCAACAGCCTTTCCATTCTTTATTCTCTTCATAGCTATCCTTACTTCCTCCTTGATAATCCACTGCACTTCATGATTCACTATCCGCACATCATCCAACCTTCTCTCCCTCTCATTCTTTTCATTCATCAACCCCTCAAAGTACTCTTTCCATCTGCTCAACACACTCTCCTCACTTGTGAGTATGTTTCCCTCATTATTCTTTATCACCCTTACCTGCTGCACATCTTTACTAGCTCGGTCCCTCTGTCTAGCCAATTGGTACAGGTCCTTTTCTCTCTCCTTAGTGTCCAACCTTTCATACAACTCTTTGTATGCCTTATCCCTAGCCTTTGCCACCTCAAATTTCAGAGATGCAGTATCAGGCCTGGGATATCTACAGCTGAAAGTGTTGACTAAACTGTCATGGTACTGTTCAGGAAATATGAAAATTAGATAGCAAGAATTGCAGTACTTTTGGTTATGGATTAGTGGTGTCATTATGGTATGAATATGATGAGAGACAGTAGTATAAGTGGCAGTAATATGAAGAGAATGTTGAAAAGAAACATTGTGTTTATATATATATATATATATATATATATATACACATATATGGACTACTTTCATTCACTGAAAACTAATTTCATTGAATTTCAATTCACACTTAAAAACTGCTGAAAGCTCAAATCAGTTAAGTATGGTTGGGGGCACAGCCCCACACATTGGGGGTGTGGGGATGTAGCCCCCCCACCTACTTAGCTTTTATATTTATGAATCTCATTTCACTGAAAGTTAGCAATATAAAACCAAAAGTAGATGGGGGGCTACACCCCCAAAACACCCCAATGTGGGGGGCTGTACCCCCCACACACACACCCTAACTATATATACTAACACCAGGATTGCACTACAGTGAGGACAAGGGCATATACATTTTATTTGCCCAACAGTACTTACATTTATTGAAATGTGATTCAGTGAAATGACTTTTCAGTGATTTGAGCTTTCAGTGATTTGGTGTGAGTGTTTTGAAATTCAGTGAAATGAGTTTTTAGTGAATCAAAGTAGATATATATATATTATATACACTATACACACACACACACACACACACACGCATATATATTTGTGTGTGTGTGTGTGTGTGTGTGTGTGTGTTTATATAGTGCTGTGTGCTATAAAATAGATGTATATGTGGTGAAGAATTGTTTCTGGAAATAAGTTCTATGTCGAAATCAGGAGATATTCGTGTGTGTGTGTCAGTGTGTGTGTGTATGTGCGAGAAGTTTGTAGGTGTAGCATTAAGTGCATTGGAAGAGTGGAGAACTCATCTAGCAGTCTGATTAGTTTTGAAGTACGAAGGTATGGATATGTGCAAGTGTTTAAAGTTAGACAGGGTGGGGGTGGGTGAGATTTGGGGGTTGGGTAGGGGAGCAGAGTGAATCTAAGCATAGCAAGGATGAATGGACACTTGTGCAAACCAGGATCAGAAGGAGGGCATTTTCAGAAAAACAATCATCTTATTGCATTTCCCAAGATAAGTGAAAATGAAATATTACTGAACTTCAGCTGTCCTACCACCTTTATGGCTAGAGAAAGAAAGGCAGCATGGGTAGATACTGTGTACAGTTACTTAATCAAAATTTGAAAGGTAATAACTGTGTTTAGTTTAGTGTAAAAGTTATTTTTGATCAATTGTATATTATAAAAAATAAAACAACGGGAGTGGATAGTCAGAAGAATATTCTGGTGGGTTTAACAATTGTAAACAGCCTTTCCAGTCACCGTAACATTCAAAACTGTCCTTGCAATGGCAAAAAAAATTACAGACTAATTTTATAGGCAAGTATTTATAAACGTACACAGACCTTTAGGAGATTATCACAGCTCTGCTTGACACCCCAAAGCATAAACCTGAGGCTGTGTTCCTTGGTAATGGTGGTTGGATTAGATATTAGAGTATGGCTGCTTACAGCTACAGATGTAAGAGCTGGAAAAGGAGACAAGAAATGTAGAGAGGATAGGATAAGAGTAAGATAGGTATGGATACATAAAAGTATAACAATGGGAGATAGAGGGACACTGACAAGTTTATCAATCTGGTCAGGTCTCACAGTGACTTTACAGTGTGAACAGCAGATTGTGGATGTCTTAGATTCAGGAAGTGGCACAATGCAACACTAATGCAATTCATCAATTAGGCAACAGAATGCTTTTACACATTATATCATTACAAAGAGATGGCTAGTACAAAACTGCAACACTCTTTGAAAAACGTAACTTAATTCAGTTAAGTAAAATTGATTCAACTCATTAAAAGTATTAACTTTATGAACCAAAATTCATGAAACAACAGATACTGCAGACTTTTAACAAATGAAAACAGTGCTGGATTAATTAAAACATTCATTGCTATTAGTACATAAAGGAGAAAAACACTACATTCTATGTCTAAACCAGCCAACGTGCATTGCAACACAGTAAGCCTGCTTTTCTATTCAGGAAAAATAATGGATACTACAGTAATATAGAGTCACATGTAGTATCAGATATCTGCATATAGCCAGCCTAAAAATACCAGAGAAAAGGAGTATGAAATTTTGTCACCAAATATCCATGTCTACTAAACAAACAATACAGCAATGTCTATCTCTAGTAAAAATAATCAGTTTTATCTCTTATGGTATGCTTAGTACTGTAACTTACTGCAGCAAAATGATATAGCAATTAATCATTTCCAACAAATAAACATTTGGGACTTGAGAGAAATACCATGCAATAGCTAACAAGGTTTGCTTAGTTAAATTAACAAGAATATGGTACCATCAGCAAATCATTCATTTACCAAAAGTGTTTAACATGGGCATAAAGTTAGAAAGTTTAAATATACTCCATCCCTAGGTTAAAAACAACCTGATTTAAAAACAAGCAGGTGTAGACAGAAAACATTGAGTCATATTCTGATTGGATTACATTCACAGTATGCACATTGTGAACAATTTTGTAGGATATAAACAATTTACATAGTGGAGAATGTTCTTCTAATTTGGAAGCTAAGGGAGGGAATGGCCATCCACCATTGCTGTAACCCTGCAGAGAGTGTTTGTCTCATTAAATGGCACCCATACTTTCTTTAGGCACTGGGACTGAGGGAATCACAGGAAGAAACTGAGGTGGAGGAAGCCATTTTCAGAAAAAAAAAAAGCTAGCTATTTATCTATTTAGTTATATTTGTTTACCAGGATAGTGCACTGATCAAAGTTGACCAATTTCAGGATCATCTTGGGTGAAAGACAAAACTTTGTACAAAACTTCTCACAAACAAGTAGTATAGAAATGCATGCACTAATACATTGGTTCAGAATAATTACACAGAGCAAAGACTGTATGTATGTATGTATATATATATATATATATATATATATATATATATATATATATATATATATAAATACATTCTAGTGAACAAGCAAAGTGCAATGCACAATCAAGTAGAGTGTAATGTATATCATGTACATTAGTTTTTAAAGTGGTTCAATGTTCAGTAAAATCTTGAGAAAGGAGAAGTGACTTGGAAAGGAGATAGGTTAGGTGACATGTCCTGTGTTAAATCAGGAATCTGGCTTGGATGAAGAAGTAATTTCTGACTTGCATTCTGAATTTGGAATAAGTGTTGATTTCCCTTATGTCCATGAGGACAGCTTGCCAAGGACTAAGTGCACGAGCAGAGAAAACATGTGCAGTGCTGTGGAGTTTGGTTCTAGGGATTATGAGATTTGGTACAGCTTGCGAGTAGTGTTTCAGATTGTATGGCATTTTTTTTCATGAAGTCTGGCTTAAATAGGGAGCAAAGTTTGTAGAGTTGGGATCCTAAAAGTAGGTTAGATATTTGTTTTATGGGTAGCCATTTGACCTTTTTTGGGGTGATGCCCACAGAAAGCTGAGTTTGTAGTGAATCAGTAGATGCTGTTTGAGATAGTCTGGAGTTTGGAAATGTTTTTTTCTTGGAGATAGAAACAAAAACTGGAAGCCCATATTCAAGTTGAGAAAGGAAAACTTCTTTGCCAATGGCTCCTCTGGCTGGTTGGGATAGATAAGGGGAGATATGTTTGGCCCAGAAGAGGAAGGAGCTGATTTTTGACTGTCACTTTGTCCATGTGGAAATAAAAGTTTACTGACTGACCAAGCCATAATCCTAGGTATTTGATGATTGAGGCTGTCTCTATGGAATAATTGTATAATGAATAGATAGTTAAAGAGTCGTGTGCTTGGTGAATTTTCTGTGGAGTTCCAGAAAGCATAGGTTTGATCTTGGTGGGGTTGAGAAGTTGTTTATAGTTTGTGATCCACTGGTGGAGCTCACGTAAATCCGACTGGAGTTGGCATTGATTGTTGGTGTGAGAGTGACCTAACTAGTAAATGACCATTTCATCACAAATGATGATAAAATGGAGATTAGGGAGTCACAAGGAAGTTTGTTAATGAATATGAAAAAGAAGAAGGGGGATAGAATGGATCCTTATTTTTAATCAAATGTGTCTATCAGTGAGGAAGTTTTTAAATCAGGGCGTGGCATCTGGACTGACACCAATTTCAATTAGTTTGTTTTGGAGAACAGAGTGGTCAATGAGAATAAATGCCTTTCTCAGGTTCTATAAATGAGGCACCTGTAAAGAGACAACTATCAGAGCTTTGCAGGATGTCATCAGTTAGGGATTAAAGTGCTGTCATAATACTTTGTTGAGGTCAGAATCCATGCTGTTTGAAGGAGATCAGGTGGTACTTATGATATATATATATATATATATATATATATATATATATATATATATATATATATATATAAATTCACTTTAGACGCTCAAAATCAGAGACCTAGGGACCCAAGTAGACAGTGACCTCTCATTTGACACCCACATTGCCAAAGTGGTTAGAAAAACATTCTACCTTGCACACCTCATCATGAAGGGTTTCACATCCAGATCCAAGGATGTCATTTTACCCCTATATTCCTCCCTCATCAGACCCATGATTGAGTACAATGCCCCATTTGGTATGTACCTCACCCGGCACTTGCAACAGCTGGAGAGACCACAAAAGTACCTCACCAAAAGGATCAAGGGTCTCCAACATATGTCTTATTCTGCCAGACTAAAGAAACTTCAGCTCTATTCAGTAGCATACCGCCTGCTCAGAGGTGATCTCTGCCTGATGTACAAGGCCATGTCCAATCAGGATCTGATGGACATGCTCCACCTCAAAAAATCCAAATCCATCAGGACCACGAGAGCTAAAGACTTAAACCTCGGCACAAGTATGAATAGGACATGCTGGAAGGATAGATTCATAACCCAGAGGCTTCCCATGCTTTGGAACAGGATCCCAGTTCGTATTAGGCAGAGCCCCTCACTGACTCTCTTTAAAAGAAATCTTGATGAGTGGATGGGAGATCGTAAGTTTACCCCAGGGGTCACATCTGTGTCACTGCTAGACAGGGGCACAGTAAACTAATTCTATTATATAAGGGGACCTTCACTGTGTCACTACTAGACAGAGGCACAGTATTCTAGATTTATTCTGTACATTTTTGTACCATTTCATGGGGTGGCAAAAGCCACATCACTATGGCTAGGCTTACAAATGCCCCAGGGCAGATAGCCTAGTACTATACTATGAAACTATGAAACTAATACTGAAATATTGAAATTCAGTGTTTCGATCCCATAAAGTGGAATCCTGAGAAGAGCGAAAACTCAAAAGCGCGAAATTCAAAACCTCGAATACCAGAGGTTTTGGATTTTGTGCTTCTGAGGTTTTGCTGTGGTTATGGATTCAGGTAAGTGTGTGTGTTAAGGGTTTTGGGTAGGGGCTGTGGTGTGTGCCAATGGGCTTTGTTGCTGTGATGTGTGTGCGTGTGTGTGTGTATGTGTGTGAAAGACGAATGTAGCTTGTGTGGTGGTGTGTGTGTGTGTTTGTATGCAGTGCGACCCCGGACCCCAGAATGAGAATATTTAAGTAGGGCGTGTGGGGGGTGCATGGGGGCTAACCCCCCTGCTTTTATGTAATAGAGAGCTTGTATTTTTGATTGGGGAGGAAGGTGTGTGTGTATGTGCAGTAGAAGAGCAAAATTCAAAATCTCTGGTGTGCGAGATTTTGAATTTTGCGGTTCTGAGTTTTCGTGGTTTAAAATTTTTGACTTTATAGCTTCGAAATACTGAATTTCGACATTTCAGTATTTTGTGGATATAAAGTGACTCCATATATATATATATATATATATATATATATATATATATATATACACACACACACACACACACACACACACACACACACACACACACACACACACACACACACGCACACACAGTATTTTGGATAAAGACATCTTTTCTAAAAGTTTGCCATGAACAGGGAAGATGGGTATTAGAAGTGAGAGGTATCTTTTGAGTTGGTTTGCTTTGGAAGGGCTTCATTAGAGCATCAGCAGCAGAAGCAGCAGCCTTCTTTTTCCCATTTTCTACATGGGGTCAGGGCATCGTGTTAACTGTTGCCATCTCTCTCGATTTGGTGCCACACTCCTGCCATTCCTGACTGTCACAGATCTTCTTTCACACCATCCATCCACCTCTTTGTTAGATGTCCTTGTTTCTCCTTATCTTCTTCCTGTCTGTTCCAAATCTTCTTCACCAGATTGTCTTCTGCTTTTCTGCACGTGTCCGAACCACTGTAATCTGTTCTCTTTGATCTTTTCTGCAATTGGAGCTACTATGGCTTCTGCTTTTATGTCCTCATTTCTTCATCTGTCCCACAGAGTGCATCCTACCATCCTTCTCAGACACTTAATTTCCATCACCTCTAGCTTCTTCATCTGCTCTGCCTTTACTGCTCAGGTCTCTGTACCATATAGTAATATTTATCGCACCACTGTCTTGTACAGCTTACTTTTCAGCTTTTTCGGTATTCTTCTGTCATAGACTACACCTGACACTTTATGCCAGTTGACTACAGCCACTCTAATTCCAGCTTTGACCTCTTCATTCAGACTTCCCTTCTCCTCAACAACTCTTCCCAGATACTTGAAGCTATTTACCTGTTTGACTATCTTCCATTCTATCTCAGTTCTTAGCTTCTGATTTTCCCAGTTTGCTGACATTACCACTGTCTTATCTATGCTTAGTTTCATCCCATGTGCGTTCTGTTTTGCATTCCATTTCCATATCCTTTGCTGAAGTTCTTGCTAGAGTCTGCCTGTAATGCTACATCATCTACATGCAGTAAATTTCTTGATCTGTTCGCTCCAACCTGTTTGTTAATGTAGTCCATCAGGAGTATGAACAGCAGTGGGCTCAGAGCTGAAACTTGGTGTACATCCACTCTCACTGGGAACCCTTCTGTGAGGCCGAACACTGTTCATACTTGAGTCATTGGGTCCTTGTATGTGACCTGCACCAATTCTGCCAATGTGTCTGGGACTTTGAACCATGACAGTACTGCCAAGATCATCTTTCTTGGGACCTTGTCATATGCTTTCTCCAAGTCTAGGAATGCCCAGTTGGACTTTTTCCTCATCTCTAGCTTCTTCTCAACTATCTGCCTCACTGCAAACATCGGGTCAATTGTGCTGCATCCTGATCTGAATCCAAACTGCTCGTCTCCTATATTATGTTCTACTACTCAATGTATCTGTTTATCAGTCACCCAATCCAGAACTTTCATGCAATGTGGTAGGGGTTTGGGCCTCTGTATTGCCCGTAGTTGTGGATGTCCCCTTTGTTCTTGTACACTGGTATGAGCATGAGTATGCTTATTCTCCAGTCATCTGAGATATGCCTTTCTCTCCAGACTGCTATGAGTACTTTCAGGAGACATTTCTCCCCTATCTCACCCAGCATCTTTATCATATCTGCTCTGACCTCATCTGAGCCTCTGCTTTCCCTGACTTAAACTTCCTTAGTGCTGTTCTTACTTCTTCTAGGGTGGGCTCCTTTTCTTCTCTCATTGTAGGCTGTTTATGGGGCAGTACAGCTTCTGTGAGGTTTTCTTCATTCAGCAGCTGGTGGAAATACCCCTTCCATCTGCCTTTGATGTTCTATGGACTGGTGAGCAGGTTGCTACTGACATCCCTTATGAAGGGTGTCTGACTATCTTCTTTATCTTTATGTCTTTGCCTTGCAACCTGATATAGTTTCTTTGTACCACCTACTGAGTCACTTTCCAGATTTTTAATTAGAGCAGTTGTCCAAATCTGTGGCATGATATTTTGCGTGAGACATAGATAGTCATCAGCTTATCTCAGCTAAACCCAGTTCCCAAGGTAAGTGAGGATGAAATATGGCTGAACCTCAGCTATCATGCCACATTTTTAGGCTAAAGATTAGCCTCTAAATGGAAAAAAAAACAATAAAAAGCTGAGTAAGTACCTTAGAAGTAATGGTTTCAGTATGGAGTCTAGTCTGAAGTTGAGAGAGGGGCCAAGAGTGAGACCAAGGTACTTTTAGGTTCATAGGTAAGTACTAGACTAGCTGTGCTTGTGAGTCATTTTAAACCCAGCAATTTTCCTTTTTGTGCTCAAAATAACCTGTCCCATTTGGTTAGAGATTAGTCTTACCCATTCCATGGTCTATAAATATATATTATCTTCAATAAAAATAGTGGGATCATGCCATAGGTAATTTGAGGGGACTCATGCATGGGATAAAGAATTTAGAAGCTGACTCTGTTCATTAGTAATAATTACTACAGAGTGCAGTCCTGGAATAAATTTTCTGTTCCCTATCCATACAGCCAAGCTGTGCTTGAATATGGATAGGGATGAACTTTATTTTATATGGAAAGGGAGTCTGTTCCAGAGCACCAGCATCCTCTGTGAAACATACATGTTCCTCCAAACCATTCTGTTGATGTTAAAGAAAAGGTTTAGATCCCTACACAGAGTGGTTCTGTTGCTATTTGACTTCATGATGTGTAGTAAATGCATTAGTATTGGTTCAGAGGATGCCTTGTATGCCAGACACTGTTCACATCTTAGCAGTCTGTACATACCAAGTATAGTTACAGAGCTTTGAGTTGGTCCATGTAGGACATGCTATTCAGGCTAGTTAGGTATCTCTGTGAGTGTTCCAGTTGTTGCATGTGCTAGACAGATAAATGCTGAAGGAGGCATTTTATTCAATGATTGACCTAATGGGGGCTGAGTAAAGGGGGACATTGACATCCCTAGATCTATACACAATCCCTTTGTTTATAAGCTGTGCAATATAGAAGCACTTTCTTACAACAATCATCTGCTGTGAGATGTTTAGAATACAATTACCATTATCTTTGACCAAGATAAGATGACAGTAATCACGTTTTTGAAAGGCAGTAAAGATAATTATATCTGTTAAATTAATAGGAGCGTATTTATTTATTTATTTAAATTTGTGGCCAAGAGAGTCATCTTTGAAGTTTTAGCATAATTGGATCTGTAAAGTTTGGCTAGTTTTGCTATAATCAGTCCTAAGGATATAATCTGTGTACATCACTACATTAAGGCCTCATGTGTCTATAAACAGATATCACTGATAAAGATATAGAAGAACAGTAGCCTCAGTATGGAGCCTTATGTAACATCTACATTAAGCGTCCCCTTATCAGTACATTGTTATTAGCAAATAGTTGAAAGGTTCTGTTTTTATATAGTTTTGAAACAAGTAATAGTGACTTCTACGAAGTTAACTTGTACAGTTTACTGAGTAGGAGGTTTTGACTGATAGTCTCAAAGGCCCTAGTTATATCATAGAAAATCCCTGCAGAGATGAGGCCATTGTTAATGTTGTTGTATGAAGCACTAATGACTGTCGTAAGAACTGTGATGGTACTAAAGGAGTTTCTAAACCCATGATGCGATCACATAATAGCCTATAGTTATTTATGTGTGCTAAGAGTTGGTTAAAAGGATTTTTTTAAAACATTTTTTTATTATGGGTCATAGATTTGATATGGGCCTGTAGATGTAAAGTCTGAGGATATAGGAACATTGGGTAGTGGGATAATAATAGAATATTTAAATTCAGCAGGTTATTTGCCAAAAGGGAGAGAGAGAGAGATTGAAGATGTATGTGAGAGGTTTAGTAATGGAATCTGCTTAAAATCTATGGAAGATGAGTTGTAGTGTACTAAAGCTGGAGACATATGAATAAAATGTCAAGAGGGACTATTTGGACTGTTTAGCAGTAAGAGTAGTGAAGTAGAAGGGGGTGGCATATTCTGCTAGAGGGTGTGGGATTTCTGTTGTCATTACTGTGAGTTGGGCTGACAAATGGTGGAAAGGATTCAATGATGTTTCTTATGGTGTCAATGAGGAATTTTTTAAACACAATTAGGGAAACCATTATCTTAAATAATGAAAATTTCTACAATTCAAGTTGTAAGCTACCAAGACACTATGGGAAAGTTTTGCAGTTCTGGGAAATATGCAGCTAATCTCTAATGTTTGACCAGACCTGATAGCTGCAGCTATAAAAAGGGATTTGCCCTGTTGTGATCTTCTCTTTGTGATCTACAAGCATCAAAAAACCCGTACAGGCAATAAAATGCTGTATTCAAGAATATGAAAAAAGTTTCGACCATTGAGAAATGTCACTATAAACATTTGTCTGAAGTAAACCGCTTTGCCACATTATTAAATCATTAAAGGAAACCTTCTTTGCTCTTGAAGGAAGATTCAGAATGGAAAATCTAATTATTATGATCACAGGGGAAAGTTCCCCAAGATAAGTTAGAGACTACAGCAGAAGAAATTTTAAGGAAATGTCTGGCACAATCTTGTTAAAGCTTTATACTAACAAATTGCATGTAGAGTACACAGAGACTTGTGCTACATTGCAAAGTCTGTCACTATTCTTACAAAAAGGAGGACAGACACATTTAAATGGAGTCAAATACAAAACTTTTTACACAATATGGCATTGTGCTCAATATGTCAAATCCCACTAATACATCACTTTCATAGAATTATGTTACGCACAAAGCTCTTGATAATGAACTGTTGTCACAGTTATGTCAAATAATGTTTTGTTAGAAATCATGATGCTATCAACTTCATTTAATTATGTTATGAATAAATGATGGTATAATGAGATTTTTCTGTCTTTTTAGGTCATTGCTAAACACCTTTATTAAGAATCACTTTAAAATATATGCACACATATATTAATAGAAAAGAAAATAAAGTGTATTAGCATTTGCATATCTGTGCATCACACATCTGACATATATTTACTTTTTAACAATTATTTACTCCTTCTACCTCTATTTAACATTCCTACTTCGTTCACAAAATTTATTGCGACCATTTACCACAAAGCCTATACAACACTACATATTAATAATGGTATATCTGAGAGGATTAACATAATTAATGGTACGAGACAAGGTTGCCCTCTCTCTCCTTTATTATTTAATCTATATAAAGAGCCTCTCTTCCTTCTTATTAAACAAAAAACTCATCAGATCATCCCCAAGCTATTTAGAACTAGTATCCCCCTCTCGGCATTTGCGGATGATCTAAATATTTACCTCTCTTTACTAAATTCAGACTTAGAGAAAATCATGAAATCCATTAATATCTTCTATAAATTTGCCAACTACAAAGTTAACAAAAACAAATCTCAAATTTTTCCGGTTAATATCACATCACCATATCCCCTAAATTTTTCCTCTGATGTTATTCCAGTTAATTCAAGTCTTCATTACCTGGGGGTAACTTTCTCAACTGATCAATCTATTTCGTATCAGGAGAACATTTCTTCTCTTTGGGAGGAGGTGCAATGGGACTTAAAGAGATGGTCTCAACTTAAGCTTCCCTTTCTGGCACGTGCAACTATTATAAAAATGAATATCCTTCCCAGATTCTTGTATATTTTCAACTCGACTAATTCGATTATCCCTCTCTACTTTTTCAATAAATTACACTCAACCTTCTCTAAGTTTATTTGGTCTCCTAAATCGGTGAGAATTTTGTATTCTAAACTTACTTACTCGAAGGATTTGGGTGGTATTTCTCTTCCTGACTTCAAACTTTACTATGATATTATTCAAAGTAGTAGAATTATTAAGATAGCAAACTATATTAATACCTCAGATGCCTGGCACCCTAAATGGGTTTTACTTTACTTCAATTATATTAGATCCCTTAAATTCAATCCATCCGCCTTACCTTTCTTGTGTAAAGTTAGTCTAGACAAATATAAAATCTTCTATAGCCTCAAATATAACGTTATCAGATTTCATAAACTATTGTCTTCGCTAAAACTTTTGCAGGCGTTCATTTCCCTCCAACCAATACATCTAAATCCCAATTTAACTCTAAATGGTAACTTGATAAATTTGGACAATTTCCCCCTTATTAAGGATAAGTGCATGGCAGACTTTTTCTTAGTCAAACATCTGAAGTTATCCGAGATCAGGCAAACCTTTAATTTATCCAAAAAATATACTTTAATAACTAGACAAATCCTTGAACTATTGAATCCATACTATGATCACCCAGACCTATCTAGAGAAAATATCGAAATTGCCAAGGTTATTTGGAAACTTTTTCTGCTAAAAAAGAAAATGACTTCCAATGTATATAAGTTATTAATCTCTATTAGATCTAACAATGTGCCAGTGTTTTCTAAATTCTGGTCAGATAAGGACCCGAGTATAACTCCCACACTAATGATAGAGGCTTTCAAATCAAGTATTAAATTTATCCCTTTTAAAAAATTATTTTATACGCAACTCATGATCACCAATAATGAGTATTTAACACCTGCAATCATTAATAAAATTCATCCCAACTCGTCTCCTCTGTGTCCATTTTGTAAGGATCAAGTAGCCGATATATATCACATTTTCTGGAGTTGCAAATGTGTGTACAGACTATGGTGTGCCCTTAAAGTTATTCTGGAGAAAATGGGATACGAAAAATCAACACTTTCTTGGCAATTTGCTTTATTACATATCCCTCCTGATAATATTCCTAAAGCTCAGCTCAAGGTGGTGACTTCAGTTGCCTTATTTATCAAATATTATATCTCATTGCATTGGAAATGCCAAGCCGCACTAACATGGGAAGGTCTAAAGGAATTGGTAATTAGGCATATTAGGGCACAAAAGTATCTCTTTTATGAAGGTAATCACAAGTTCTGTTCTGAAAATTTTTGGAATGTATTCTTTGATTGTCTTTTAACCTGAAACACTTTTCATTTTTGTATTAATATCTCTTTAATTTATTATCTGTTGTATATATTGTGAATGATATGGGCATTGTATAGTTGTATATAGTTTTTGTTGATGTTTGTACAGTGTTCTTCTGTGGTTTGTATTGTTTGTCTATAAGATAATAAAATAAAAAGATTTTCAAAAAAAAAAAAACAATTATTTACTCCAACATTACATGACTTGCTCAGTTCCTGCCTTCACTTAAACCTCACTTCCTTCTTCTGAACATTATTCTGTATGTATTGTTCACACAAATTCCATTTATTTGTATGTAATCTGTTCCTTCCATTTCCTCAAGTTTTCACCTGTAGTTCTTCTATTTCATTTAAAATATTCTGTTCTTCAGTTACAGATGGTTTAGATTTCCATGTCTGCCTATTAATCTAATCATCCCTAGACAAATCATGACAGGTACTAGTAAACATTTCCATTATCTGTGTATATTTTGATTCTTTCACTCAAGCTATTATTTTCAAAAATATTTAAAGACTGTGGGCCGGATTCATGATGGCTTGCACAGAGTCTAAGAGTAGAGTAAGACTCCATCCAGCCAACATGTCCGCCAAGCAATCCAGGAACAGCCAGTAGGGGCATGCAACAGAGCTCTCAAAATGAGTCCTACACGGACAGGGCATGGATATGCAAATTACCTCAATCACAGGCGAAAGCTATGCAAATGAGGTAAATTTGCGATCCAGGAAACCCGAACCTGTCAGAGTAGGAGTAGTGTTATTTGCAGAAATGTACTCAGTTGACAACTGAGTACGGTACTGCAAATAGCAAAACGGAGCCGTGACAGCTCCAAAAAAAGGATGCATTGACATGAGGAAGCATGCCCATGGCCAAAAATTCGGCCATTGGCAACATTCAGTGATGCAAAATAAAAATAAAATAACTTTTATTTTTTCATCCCGATCTCCGGGGTTTAAGTGTAGCGCAGCGCCGTGCAAATGTGCTGCACCCTAAATACCAGAAAATCAATAATTAAGATCCACAAATGTGGATTATATTGCTAATATGAATTTACAATGCAAGGGAATGGCAGGCTGAAGACAACATGGCCACAGAGTAGAGGTTGCTAAGGGGGAAAGCTCAGTCTAAGAGATGTAACCAAGCATTAGTAGGCAATCCTATGCAAATGAGGGTTAGGATAGTGAATCGCAAGTTTACATAGCAAATGACCACAGTCAGTGGAGTGTAGGATAAGGGGAGTAACAGATAGGTGACATCACCAGGGGGGTATGTATGAAAGAAGTTAAGCTCATTGGAGCAGAGTGGCATGTGTCAGCTGTCATTTACAAAGGACAAAGGTTAGTACTAGGCTAACTGCCCTTGTGAACCATTGTAAGCCTAGCCAATTATTCATTGTGAGACTCAAACCCTGCACCTTGTGTTTGTAAGGCAAACACCTTAACCATTAGGCCACCCTCCCTATTTGAAAGAGGTGTGTCAACAGGTAGACTAGGTAAAGGCAAGAAATCGAAGGTATATGCCGTGGATAACACTAAAGTTTCTTGCTGAGCATGTATGCACGTGGGTGCATGCCTGTAAACCTGAGTAAGACGCTGTACGTGCGTGTAAGCATGTGTGCGCACGTTTAAGCCAGAGTAAGCATGTATAAGGCTGTTGAAATAGTTGTAAGCGCATTTGCACCAGTGTGCACGCGTTTAAACAAGAATAAGTAAGTTTTAGTCCGTGTAAGCATGTGTGCGCGCATGTGAGTTGCTGTGCATGTGTTTGCGCTTGTGTGCACGGCACTGCCCCCCTGAGGAAACAGAAAGGAAAAAGGAAGCACAACAAATAGTAGGAAGTTACCAGGGAGTACTAGCAGAGCTAGCAGGTGAAAACAATCAGAATCAAGCAATTACACAGGCAGTCACTAGCCCAGTCAGCCCAGCACTTAAAACTCTGCAAACAACAGTCCATTATGTTTCTCTCAAGAGATACTGCAACACTGCAGTAAGCTAATAGAAGTGAAAACTGAAAAAGCTTTACTGAGAGAAAGACATGTTAGTGGCTGTCATTGCTGTTATAAGGCAACATATGCAACATGTTGATGGTGGTGACAATGCAAATGCTGCTGGACAACCCACAGTGAGGAGACGGAGAAGAGTGTACAGGCCCAGGGTAACCTACCAGGGGCTACATGAGCTGGAGATAGTGGAGCGTTATAGAATGGACAGAGACCTCTTGCAGCAAATTCTTGAACTGTGCAGGCCACGCCTCTCACACAGAACCAACAGAGGGGAACCCATCCCAGTGGAAACCATGGTATGTGTTGGCCTAAGAATATTAGCAACAGGTACTTCCAGAGACCAACTGGTGATATTATGGGGATATCACAGACATCAGCATCCAGGGTACTGCACCAGTTCCTGAATGCCATGTCAGCACATGTCAGTGATCATGTATATTTCCCCAATTCCCGTGAGGTATTGGCCAGCAATATGCATCTCTTCCAGCAAATAGCGGAATACCCTGAGGTAGTGGGTGCAATAGACTGTACGCACATATGCATCAAAGCACCAGCCGTGAGTGGGGTAGGGTCTACTTCAACCACAAGGGCTTCCCCTCCATCAACTGCCAGGTTGTGTGTGATGCCTAGGGCATAATAGTGAATGTGTGTGCTGGCTGCCCTGGAAGCTGCCATGATTCCCATATCTGGCATCTGACGCAGCTGTACCAGACATTTGCCAATGGGGACATCCCACATGGTCACCTAGTGGGGGATGCTGGCTGTGCACTGGAGCCGTGGCTGATGACACCCATCAGAAACGCACACACACCTGAATAGGAACACCATAATGAGGCACACGCACAAACAGGAAATGTAATCAAGCATGTGTTTGGCCTGCTCAAGTCACGGTTCCGGTGCCTGGACACATCTGGTGGAGCCTTGCAGTACTCACCAACTACATGTACCCAGATTGTCATGGTATATGCTATGCTACATAATATGATCCTGTGAAAACAGCTGCAGCAGGACCAGCATAGGCCCGGGCCAAACAGCCCCCCACCATTGCCAAGGCCATCACAGGCAAAGCGTGACTCGGAGGAGGAACAACCTGAGCCTGCCCCAGTAGGCAGAAGGAGGTGTGCCCAGTATGCTTTGGCCTTGGCAAAGATGCAACGCTTATCACATACACTGGCTCAGTAGGAACACTGGAAATGATACCTCTCTCTGACTCGCACATATAGTAAAAGGGATGCCTAACTTGACACTACCTGTTTTCAAGCATGTATAGGGAGTGTAGTATGTGCATCCAACATAGGCAGCCCTACAGCACCACCTGAGGCATGATTGCCATGTGTTAAACAATATAAAGCAGTACTAAACACCATTTACCACCATGTAGTATATGTAAACAAAATCGCACACGCCAACTAGCACAACTGTGATCAATGTTGAGCAATATTGGGCAACATCCAGCAATGTTGGTTAATATTGAGCAATGTCAGACAAGCTTGGTCTAAGTAGGGCATAGCTGAACAAAAGCCACCATGCTCATATTTGCTCTACTGGCCCTTAAGCAGTCTAGTCTGCTCTGTATGAAAATATAAAGCAGTGATGGGCCTCGAACCCGGGATACCGTGCACTATAGTCATAATACTGAACCACTAAACCATGACAGTATTGCAGTGGTCAGCCTCTCTGAAGAATGTTGATAAGTCTATGCAAAGTATCTCATGGAAACCCTGCAGGCACAGCATAATCCCTGTTGAGTTATGACACAAAGGTGAGTCCTGCAGTAAGAATAGAACCTGACTTTCAACACATACAGTATAAATGTTAATATTGGTCATGTTCACACACATCAACAAATGTAGTGGCCCTCAGACAGCAACATACTGAAAGGTCACACTGGGCATGCTCACACACTTGAATAAATGAGACAAATGTCAGACAAAAAACACTGAAGGTCCGAACTGGGCATGCTCACACACTTAGGCCATATCTGAGTACAGCAGTGGGCCACACATATCTGAGAGTTGCATGTGTTAACCCAGGAACCTCTCACTATTCAGCAATCCATCCTGTGCACACAGTTACATGATAACAGACACATATATAATATAGTGGAACCCTGTCATAATCAAATATGTTATGCAGATACCTAAGTTGTTCATAGAAAGTGGGAAAGCAAAGACAATAAAAACCTGCAATCAGTATCATCAATAAACATTGTGCATCCCAAACATTATCATAGGTTCAGAGGTTGATACTAGGCTATCTGCCCTAGGGCATGTACAAGCCTAGCCAGAGTGTGTTTGGCTTTCGCAACCCTGTTAGATTAGTACACTGTGCCTGTGAATAGTAGGTCACGCAAGATAGCCCATTTACGTTTAGTCTATTGTGCCTCTGTCTAGCAGGGACCCAGAAGATATCCCAGGGCTAAACATACGATCACCCATCCACTTGTCAAGATGTCTCCTGTAGGTGGTCAGTGGGTGGCTCTGCCTATGCGAAACCGGGATTACATTCCGGAGTGAGTGGAGCCTCTAGGATAAGAATCTGTCCCTCCAGCATGTCCTATTAACATATGTGCTGAGGTTTATGTCCCTGGAGTGTGTAGCTCCAAGGGATTCGGATATCCTGAGGTGGAGCATGTCCATTAATTCTGGGTTGGACATTTCCTTAAACAACAGGCACACATCACATCTGAGTAGGCGGTAAGCGACTGAGTAGAGCGTTACTGTATCCAAATTGCGCAGGGCATCTGTGTGAGTCCCTAGATCTGCTTATTGAGGAACTTTTGTGGCCATTACAGTTGCTACAGGTGTCAGGTAAGGTACATCCCAAATGGGGCATTGTACCCAAGCATGGTCATGATGAGTATAGGGGCACAATGACCTCACTTGATCTAGATGTGAAACCATATGGGATAAGGTGGGCTATATAGAAGGTCTGTCTAACCACTTTGGCAACGTGATTATCAAAGGTGAGAGTACAAACAAGTCGTGTCCCCAAACCCCTAACAACTCCAACCATACGTAATGGATTATCACCTATGTGGTAATGTGTGGCCATGTTGTTATTCCCAAAGGGGATGACTATGCATCTAATGGCATTTATCTGTAGACCATGGCTCTGGCACCAGTCATCCATCTCTGTGAGACCCTGTTTGTGTATGCCAGCTGGAGAGTTGATTATGGCACTCAGTTTGCAGTCATTTGCGAACATGGTTAGCCATATCCCTCCTGTGTTAGCCTGTACATCAGAGAAATATATACTGAACAAGAGAGGTCCCAGGACTGAGCCTTGTGGGATGCCACGTGTAACTGGTGTCAGGCATGGCACCTGCAAAACTGACCATGTGGGTGCTATCCCTAATGCAGTTAGCAATCCATCCTGTGAGATATGTGTCGATATTGACACTGGTGAGCCTATGTATAATGGCCAAGTGGTGTATTGTGTTGAAGGGTTTTGCAAGGTCCAGGCAGGCTGTGTGGACAACCTTCCCTACGTCTATGGACCTGGTAACTGTTTAAACAATACAAACAGGTTTTAGAGGCAAGATCTTCCCCCAACAAAGCTGAAATGTGTAGGACCCAGTGTCTGTAAGTTCCCAATGTCTATGTGTATGAGTTCCATGACAATACACTCCATAGCTTTGCAGAACAGGCTAGTTAGGCTTATAGGGCGATATTGTCTGGGGTCCGTTGTGGCACCACCTCTGTGGAGCGGGACCACTGTCGCTATACGCCATTCCTTTGGTACATATCCTGTAGTAACTCTGATATTGAACAGTGACTTAATGTGAGGGTTACGGTCGTCATGAAGCTTGTGTAAGATGCAGGCCGGGACACCGTCTGGTCCCATTGATGCTGTGTTGTCTGCTTTGGGGAGGGCAGCACTCACCTGTTCATTTGTGATGTCAGGGAGGTTACACTCTGTTGTGATGGACAGTTGCTCCTTAGGGGGGATGGGGGGGGGGGCATCTGCACTGAACCTGTTTGCCAAGATGTTGGCAATGTCTGTGGGTTCAGGGTATGTTTAGTCAGTATGCAGTAACTCACAGCATATCAGTGAGTGCCCACCCAGGTTCCTGGCATAACTAAAGAAGGCCTTTTGATTGTCCTAAGTGTCTGGTGCAGTTGTTTGTTAGAAGCAGGCCTTAGATGAATACATGAGTGATTGTAGCTTTCTGCTAGTACAGATCACAAATGCCTTCCCTGTCTGGGATTGTGCTCTATCATGTAGTAGCCTCCTCCTTTCATTGTATAGCTTATTAATGGCTGGGGTCCACCATACAGGCCCCTGCCATTGGAGGAGTGAATCTTGTTGTTATTTGGGATAGCACGATCCATGCAGTCCACTAGGTGTCCATAGAATGTGTTTGTAAAGGATTCAGCGGTCTGAGCTGTATTTACCACTGTCCCAGGGTCTTTGAAGGATACCACCTTGGTTTGGAGAAGTGTGACGTTTGCTTTTGAGAAGTTCAACAAGATTACCTATGATGGGTGTGGGGATGGGATATGAATGTCCAGTGAGATAAATGTATGGTCTGACCTTACCAATGAGGGGTATGCCTCTGGTGTGGAACATAGAGTCCCCATGTTGGTGATGATGAGGTCCAATATGTTTTCCCCTCTTGTGGGTGTGGTGACCAGTTGTGCCATAGAATTTGAGTTTACAAATAGTAGCAACTGTTGGGCGAGGTTGTTGGGGCTTCAGTAGTATCCCCGGTCAATGTTTGGGTATTTGAAGTCACCCAATACAATGGTGTTTGGGGAGACTGTCATATTTTCCAGTGTTCCCAGGAAAGCCGAGTGTGGTTCCTGAGTTTGGGAGGGTGGTCTGTAGCAGGCTACGAACTTTAAGTCAGTTTTGCACACTGTTAGTTGCACATGTATGGTCTGTGATGCTTTGTGCAGTGCTACTAACCTGGAGGTGTGTGTATCTGTGATGTATATGGATACTCCCCCTATTTGTGTTGGCCGTTCTGAGTCTTGTGGTCAGAAAGCATGGTATGAAGTATAACCTGGTAGTGCTGGTGTGCATTTGGGAGCCTGAACCAGGTGTCTGTTACTGCACAGATATCGATATTCTTCATAATGAGGAGAGTCCTGAGTGGGCACATTTTGAGGGTAACACATCTGGTGTTGAGCAGCATTACCCTTAGTTTCTTCTACCCTGCAATGTATATGGAGGTGGGTTTGTCTTTCACTTAAAAAAGGCACTATGGGGGTAGCAAGAGCCTTAGCCAGTATTCAAAAGTCCAAGGGTGACAGGTGCAAGCTGTCCATAGCGTAGCTACATGGCATGTCGAGCATGTCTCCCCAGGCTGACAGACACTGGATCCCCTTTGAATTACACCAATGTGTTACCCAACTGTTAAAAGTGATCATTTTGTCTGTATACTGTGACATCATTCTTGGTGAGTGTAAGATGCTACACAAGGTCAGGGTCATACTGGGCTGGGCTACATGATCAGAGAGTTCCTCTATGTACCATGTCATGTGGTCCAGGGAGGAACTGAGGTTATTCGCACCAGCATGGACAATGATGGAGCCATTTCTGTACTTGATTTGGAGTGACCTGAGTGCATGTGTTATGTGGTGGATCCTGGCACCCGACAGACAGCTCAAAGTGACTATCCCCTTCTTCGGCCTGGTGAGTGGGATGTCAGTGTGTCTGACAATAAGTGTCACCTATAACAAATGTATTAGGTGTGTTGTTTAGCCCTAAGGGCAGTGACTTTGTGGCACACTGACTTTGTGAACTATGTGATATGTGGGTACTACCTCGATCTGGCTAAGGCCTTCGATACAATACCCCACTCGGGTATCATTGAAAAACTCATCAGCTTAAATGTTAACCCATACATCACAAGATGGGTTGCAAACTGGCTGAGTGACAGAACCCACAGGGTCAGAGTTGCTGGCGCCATGTCAGACTCAAAGCCTGTCACAAGTGGTGTCCCACAGGGCTCAGTCCTGGGCCCACTCTTGTTTGGCATCTACTTTTCCGAAGTACAAGCAAACACAGGAGGGTTATGGCTGACAAAGTTTGCAGATGACTGCAAACTGGGCGCCATAGTAGAAAACACATCTGACACAGATATCCTTCAGAAGGGTCTCACAGAAATGGATAACTGGTGCCAGAGCCACGGCCTAAAGTTAAATGCCAAAAATGCATAGTCATACCCTTCGGGAAAAACAAGGTTACCCTAGCTACCAAATAGGTGGCAATCCACTGAGCACAGAAGAAGTTATCAGGGACCTGGGGACCCAGGTTGATAGTAGTCTGTCATTCGACACCCATGTAGCTAAAGTAGTTAGGAAGTCCTTCTACATTGCCCACCTTATCATGAAGGGATTCTCATCTAGATCAAGGGAGGTCATAGTCTCCCTTTACTCATCACTCATCAGACCAATGATTGAGTACAATGCCCCATTCGGAATGTATCTGACCCGACACTTGCAGCAGCTGGAGAGGACACAAAAGTTCCTCACCAAAAGGATAAAGGGTCTCAAAAATCTGTCCTATGCTGCCTGACTGAAAGAACTCCAGCTCTATTCAGTCGCCACCGCTTGCTCAGAGGTGACCTTTGCCTAACATACAAGGCCATGTCAAACCCAGATTTGATGAATATGCTTCACCTCAAAAAATCTAGATCCAACAGAGCCACAAGGGTGGGAGACTTAAACCTCAACACGGCTATTAATAGGACGTGCTGGAGGGATAGATTCATCACCCAAAGACTCCCTATGCTGTGGAACAAAATCCCGGTACATGTGAGGCAGAGCACCTCGCTGGCCTTGTTCAAGAGAAATCTTGACCAATGGATGGGAGATCGCAGATATACCCCAGGAATTACCTCAGTGTCACTGCTCGACAGAGGCACAGCAAAATAATGGGTATAGTTCCCCATACTAAAGGGGTGGCGTAAGCCACAAAACGATGGGCTAGGCTTATAAATGCCCTCGGGCAGATAGCCTAGTATGAACATATGAACCTATGAACCTATGTAGTGTGGTAGCAGTTGTTTGTGTGTCTGCTTTGGAGGTCTCTGCTGCTTAGGCAGAGTTTATTTAGAGCCTCCAAGTATGTTTATGTGTAATAATGTATTTTGATTGCTGTCACTATAGGTCTATGTGAGACTGGATTTGTGGTGTGTGTGGTTACTTTCACCACCTGATAGACTGTGCTAGTCATGGGTCGAGAGAGCTCAGCTTCCTGTATGTCTATATAGTTGCATCTCTCACATATATCTGAGTTTGTTGGGAGGAGGAGAGGGTTGTCTGTGTACATAAGGCAGTTGTGACATTGTGTCAAAATTCCAATATTCACCAGCTGGACTGGAGAATACACAAGAAACCGACCCCTGGACATGCCAGGATATTATGATGACATACTCTGTTGACTGATCACAAAGGATCAGTAGGGTGTTAAGTGTGTAAAAGAGTATAACAGGGGTTTAGTGATCAGGTTTGTCGGTGTTTTGTAAGGAGTAGCTGCAAAGGAGTCCAGACTGAAACATGACACCTCCTTCAGCTATGTCATAAATAGCAATGTACACTCATATATGTCCTGAGTCAGGGCCAACTGTACCTGACTGACAATGCCGACATCCTGTCAGACAGGCCCATATATACATACCCACCTCCCACTGACGAAATGCCCCACCATCATACCAGGAGATATCACATGTAGAATGGGTAAACAGCTCCCCCCAAAGCCAAAAGCATGGCAGCAATTGGATTACATTGTTTCCCTATATGTGTCATGAGTAAACTACAGAAAAAACAGACCCTGCACCTGTACAGTCTGTTGAGCCTCACCCTCTCCACAGGATCTGAAACTGTTGAATGTGTTACAGCAACATATGGCACTCCCCACAAGTATTGGGGCACAACACACCATGGGAAGTATAGACCAATAAGCCTATGAAGTCAGATCTGCAAGGCCATGGAGTCCATCATGAATGAAGTCATAAACAGAGCTATTGGAAGCTGACAAACACACAACCCCACCAATTGTGGTATGTTCATGGGCAGATCATGGTTCCCAAACATGCTAGACTATTTGCAAGGCAGCCACCCAGGACATACATCACTGAACGGAGCTGCACATGTCCCACATAGACTTTGAATAGCCCTTTATCAACATCCCAGACACATGTTGTATCCACAAAATCAACAATCTGTGCATAAATATGTGTTGTCATATGAAGGAATGGCAATTTGTCCACAGATAGATCACACAAGCTAAGAATTGTGGGGTCCTGTACAAGCTGTTAACACCTGCTGACCCACATGATTCATTCCTGGGATTGCATAAAACAAAGTATACACACATTACCATTTCCAGGCTGATGATGTCAGCATCCTACAAATATAGCAGGAGAAAAGAAGCCACCCAGTAAAGCATATAGCGCGTTGTGTTAATGTGTATTTTTCTAGTATCATAGCATAGTTAGGTAGAGGTTTGAAACCTGCAATTGCTGACTGTGTGTGGGGGGTGCGTATGTGTGCGTTACATTTGAGAGGAGTGCCGTTTTTGGAGACTGGGAAAACACATTAAAACAGGTACAATCCTCTTTGGAAAGTCTGATGATGTCAGCATCCTACAAATATAGCAGGATAATAACCCCCCCACCCCCCCAGTAAAGCATATAGCACATTGTGTCAATGCATATTTCTCTAGTATCATAGCATAGCTAGGAAGGGCTTTGAATCCTGCAATTGCTGACTATGTGTGTGATTACCTCTGAGAGGAGTGCTCTTTTTGGAGATTGGGAAAACATATCAAAAGAGGTACATTCCTCTTTGGAAAGTGAGCTGATGTCAGCATCCTACAAATATAGCAGGAGAAAACAAAGCACCCAGTAAAGCATATAGCACATCATGTTAATGCATATCTCTGTTAGGTAGGGGTTTGAATCCTGCTGACAGTGTGGGGTTGGGGGGGGTATGTGTGCGAATACCTTTGAGAGAAGTGCTCTTTTTTGAGACTGGGAAAACACATCAAAAGAGGTATATTCCTCTTTGGAAAGTGTGCTGATGTCAGCATCCTACAAATATAGCAGGAGAAAACAAAATGCCCAGTAAAATATATAGTGTGTTGTGTTAATGTGTATCTCTCTAGTATCATAACATAGTTAGGTAGGGGTTTGAAACCTGCAATTACTGACTGTGTATGGGGGGGCGGATGTGTATGTGTGTTTTTCCTTTGAGAGGAGTGCTCTTTTTGGAGACTGGGAAAACACATCAAAAGAGGTACATTCCTCTTTGGAAAGTGTGCTGATGTCAGCATCCTACAAATATAGCAGGAGAAAACACAACACCCAGTAAAGCATGTAGCGTGTCGTGTTAATGTGTATTTCTCTAGTATCATAACATAGTTAGGTAGGGGTTTGAAACCTGCAAACGCTGAGTGTGTGTGTATGTGACACTGTTGATCAATGCAGTGTGGGTTTTGCTTTTACTATAGTATGACATATCAGGATTAAAACAGTATATGCATTGCACACATCAGGTATCTGTGTGGCAAATAAATATATGTGCATGTGACCTCAATTAGTACATAGGTGTGAAGCATGAATACATTTGTTTCCTTTGACAGATTGTGCCGCTGCTTCTCAGATTGTAGGTCACATATGTATGTATGTGACAAGGCCGGCCACTGTAGTGGTCCTTGGCCAAGGTCATCTGTGCCACACACACCCATGACAGTTACTATAGAGTAGTGTGAGTGAGGGTACATGCCTGGGGTATATGTCAGACATGTTCATACACAACAATGTCTGGCAATAATGGACAGTCATTATAGGTGTACAACAGCCTTGTGGATATGCATATAGGCCCCTAATGTCTTATGTGATACACCGAGGGACTCCACAATACCTCTGGATATGTGGATACCAAGGGACAGATGACATAACACTTGGCTGTATGTACACATTGCTACCCAAAATACATGTTGGGGGCTACCACCTATGTGCTACTGTCGGGATAGTATGTATAGTAAATGTGGATGACTATGCTATAGTTGGCTTAGAGCTATACAGCATGTGTCAGACAACAGGTATCTGTCTGTATGATACCCTTGTGCAGGATATGTGGCCCATCCAGAGAATGCATTGTAGGCCAATGCATGCATTTACAGATGTGGATGGACATAACCCTAATGTGTTGAATGTACCTAAGAGAGCTATATGCCAAACAGGTGTGGTCCGAGGAACGGGTGGCAGTCAATATCACTGGTTACTGTTATAGTATAGTACCGGAAGGATCTAACTGTTACTGAGTTCCCCCCGTCTGTGTGTCAGTTGTCAGGACATCATCTAATGATTGTTTATGGTCAAGCTGTTGAAGTTGTGTATACTACCAGAATGCAAAACATTGACAGATATTAACATTATCACCCAAAGCATAGTGTCAAACCATGTCATACACACACGTGTACCCGTGTTAGAACATATCTGTAGTAGAATGCATACTGGCCATCGAGAGATACTATGAGATGTTAACAATGTCACCGTATAACAGCAATGGCAGCCCCTAACATGTCTTTGTCTCAGTGCGCACCCACCATGTTCACAGATGTACACCTGCTAATCTGTACTGCACACATCACACACGTACTGTCCACACACTGACACATGCTGGCAACACTATACACTTCAGCCACGTGGCACATGGGTGGACAATACATACTCAGAATTAACACTGGTGTAAACAATGCTACATTCACAGTCATAGCTTTGATGCATCATGCCTGCTCAGATATACCTACAAGGATATCATTACACTTTCCTGTTGACAACATGCTAATATTGCTACACTGATATAATGTCACCCTGTGCATCAGCACCATGTTAGCCTGTTCCTGCATCAGTGTTACAGATGACAGGAGATGGCACAGGTGTCATCATATACACAGGGTGTGTTGTTGGTTTGCCAGAGCCCGACATTGACCCATCCTATCGACATGTATGTGTGTGTGTGTGTGTGTGTGTGTGTGTGTGTGTGTGTGTGTGTGTGTGTGTGAGGGACAATAGTACAGCATGGGCCAATGTTAATATAATGTGTGCGTGTATGTGTGAGCCCTAGTTGTTTGGTTAATGTGTGTGTGTCTGCATGCACACAGCTCCACCATGTGGCTGCCATATACGGGAGGTTGTGGGACAGTCACAAACTGTACCTGCCAGGCTGTACAGATCATTGTCTCTGGCCATGGACATGGTACCTGTGCCTGGCAGGGGTGCTACGGACAGTATCGTGTAGGAACCCTGACTGGGTACTATCATCAGAGGCAGAGGTATGTCGAGTGGACCCATGTCCCTGCTGGGACTGGCCACAGCCACTTGCATGTGGTCTACTAGGATGGTCAATTGACAGGCCAGCCACAGCACTGCTGGGGCTGGTACTGCCACTACGGGAGCAGCTGTGATCTGTGGGCCATCTGCAATGACTGCCAGCCATTGATGTTGCTGGCATACGTCCACGTCGACGTCCCTGTCTGGTGTACCGTTCCATATGTGCCTATGCCTGCATTACAGCCTGGAACATACTTGAGGTCATAAGACCTGTGGGGGCATGTCTGCCAGGGGCATTACGACCAACAGTGCTCCCACGAGAACCCCTGGACATCTGCCTATGTGGTACCATTCCAGTAATCTGGGTATGGCTGCTGTGAGGGGATGAAAGTGCCATGGATACCATACTATCCTGGTCAATACCAACTGTATGCTCTCCCTCGGCTAAGGCCATTGGTGATGAGGGATGTATTGGCAGTATAAGTGTGCACATAGATGGAGTGGAAAGATGTGTACTGTCAATTGGTGGACCGATGACAGACCCTGTCAAGCTTGCCTGTGCCACAATACATGTCTCATCATCTTCACTATTTGTGGCAGTGACTTCAGGTTCCCTGCTGCATTCACATTCAGCCAACCCAACCTCAGCACCTGTGAGAGGAAGACAGGAAAAACACTTTACAATCTGTACATGATGTTAGCACACATGAACACGTGCACACATGAACGCATGTACACATGCACACATACACTACTCAGTCAAGTTGACACACACACACACACACACACACACTTACTCACACACTCTCTCACACACACACACACACACACACACACACACACACACACACACACACACACCAATAGCAATACGGAACATATCCATTAGTGATTCATGGTGCAGTACAGTATCACAAGCCAAAGAGTCCTATCACACGTGTCAGCATGCAGGATGCATGTTGCTCAACAACATGCAGTGCGAGTGTGGAGAGTCCTTGTTGATAACAGTATACATGTCTTTGATGCATGTGTGTTGTTCAATGATTGACCTCACCCTGGAACACAATGTGTACATGGACACAACATTGCTGTGCAAGTCTGGAACACTTTCCAATATCCTGTGCACCATCACTCATAGGTATACATACAATGGCCGGATGCACACAACTGGCAGGTGTATAGCAATGAATGCTATGTGTAGTACTGTAGTTACTGTAACTGGATGTAGTGTAGTACCATCAGCCATCATCAGGGAGCATTATGTGGTCAACCAAGGCCACTAATGTGTGTCACACTGGCAACTATCTTGCTGCACCTGACCTGCACCACTTTGGCTACATTAACCATTTTACAGCCAATTGTTACATGGGTATGTAAGGTGTTCAATAGGGAGCATTGCCTCACATGAATGTGTTGTGTGTTGAAGCGTGTCACACCACCCCAGAATAGTCCTCTAACCCCAGGTATAATATGTGTGCTGTGTTGTTGGCATTTGGGATACTGGAGTATGACCTTACAGCAGGTGTCTACATATGCCGTGTGTATCAAATTACCACTAACTGCATATGACAAAGTGGTGTATGTTGTGTGCATGTGTATTGACTCTGCCTATACAATGTCCACTACAGTGTACCATAGTTGGTTGGGATGCTCTGTGTATTGCATGTGTTTGAGGCAGATACTCATGTTACTGGGATGTGCATAGTCCCACAGAGAACATGCAGAGCATGCATTATGTGTAGGTGTTTTACATGTGTATATGGCCTACAGGTCTCCTATGACATGCACATGTTATATGCTATATTAAATGTAGAACACTCACCAGCATGGGTGTGCTGTCCTGCTATCACACCAGAGGGACCTACAAGGATATGAGACAGTTTGTCAGTGTCAACAATGATGGTATTGCTGCTGCAGGTTTGCAATTCCACAGTAGTACAAGAGGTGACAGTCACAGGCATACAAATTATGTTCCAAATTATCAGTATTGCATGACACTAGGCTCCACATCTTCTGAATACACAGTACACAGCTGGTAAATGCATGTTCTAACAATTGATCTAACAGTAGTATACAGATATGCCATGTTACCTGCACGCTCTGTATCTACGTGCTGAGTGACTCCAGCCTCCATGATGATGCATGTCTGTTGTACTGCTTGTCCAGGAGCCACCACGCTGAGGAGCAGCTCTTCCACTCTGGTGAGGGGGGGATGTGTTGATGCACCACCACCTGTGGCAAGCTGTTGTCTGTGGACATCGGAAGCATGCTGCCGGACATGCCTGATTAAATCACTGCAGTGATGGCATACCTGCTCATACGTCCGGTTATTCATGCCTACATCATTCACCTGATGGACAACATGCTGCCAAAGTGCAGTGCATCCATGCTGGTCCTGGCTAGATCTTGAAAACGGCAAGTTGTAATGCTGTACCAGGGCATCATGGATGACCTCCTCCTCCTCAGGGGAATAGGCAGGCTTCCTGTTGTGAGACGTATTCTTGTAAGACAATAAAACAGTCATTGTAAGCATGTCATGTGGCACACTTAACATGCTAAAGTACAGACATCAATGAAATGCCATATATAGCAACCTATTGGCTGTCAGTAGATACACACCTGTCATACCACATAGGACTGCTCAGCCCACAACTGCCTGACAGTGCCTGGCACATACTACATTCCAAAACATGTTCTGCACAGCAACAAAGTGGAACCAGTATGTAAGACTATACAACAGTACATGGCACACTCTATGTGACACAATGCACCACCTAGCCACAGGGGGTGTGTATGAAGCTAATGCATGCAGGCATTTGTCATCCATTGAAATTAATGTTAAGTACAGTTTAAGTACTATCAGTACATCACGCTACTTGTTGATAGCAAACCCCTCAGTAACAAATGTGCACATTCATCACTATAGGTGGCATACTGCTGTAATACACTACACATGTTGCTAGATATGCACATATATCCTGTGACACACATACCACCAAGGCCATGTTACAGGCATACCCACACACACATCAGACATACCTACAGGACACATAGGTATGGCAACCCAGATCAGTTTTACCTGTGTAACATACAGTACTCTGTGTCAACACCTACAAAACCTCATGCCTGAGGTTTGTAATGTTTGAGGACTACAGATAACAAACAAAACAGTGTGTCCAAGCAATGTGGATGTAAACCATACTGTGCTGTTTAGGTCTACAGCTTCAAGTAGTACTACTGTTCATACAGGATTTGTATTCACTAGTGTTACCAATGAATAAGCATACATGTACTGCTTAAGCCTACAATGGCACTCCGGTCAACACCAAGGGACTACGTCACACCATATGCCTTACTGCTTTTCCTGCCTAGCAATAGCAAATGTATCCTTTGCTGGGATTTGATCTACAACACTACATACCATGATATACACGGTTTCACACTAGGCTATCACTCATATATACAACTTTGACACATTCACCTACACATTCCCCATCACACCCAGTTAACTTCACATACCAAGTAATGCAACAAGTACATGCGTGTGTGTATCGTGTCCTAGGTAGCTAAAAGGCTATTATCCGTAGGACCTATGGAAGCATAGTCATATGGTACCCTGCCCTTCCACACCCATGTAATGTAGGTTCATGTGCCCCTGTCATGCAGAGCCACAGTGGTGACTCCCGGGTTGTGTTTCCTATCTCACACCCACTCATCATGATTATTCATGACAACTGCTAATGAGGACCTTCATTTGCTATTGATAGGTGGTTAGTTCCAGAGTATGGTATGTGTCTGACATGATAATGTACCACTCCAGCATGTTCTGCTTTTTCATGTTACAGGGTTTAGATCAGTACAGTGTGTAGCTTGTATGGAGTGTAATCAGTATATATGGAGCATGTCCAACACCTGTGGGTTTGGCATAGCTTTGTATGTTAGTTAGAGGTTGCCTCTGGGTAGGTGGTATGTGACACAGTGTAGCTGTGGTTTTGTAGGACAGTCTGCATAGGGCATTTGTTTGAGTCCAGTAATACCCTTTGTGAGGTATGTGTCTGGCATCTACTGTCGCTGTGGATGTCTTCTGAGGTACATACCGACAGGGCCAATGTACTCTTTGATGGGTGTTATGACTGATGTGTACAGTGGAACACTGACCTCTTATTCCATGGATGACACACCATTTCTGTTGACATGTGGACCTTACTCAGTTTACATGACTAGTGTGGCACTGTGATTATCAATAAGGACACAACTGTCCACCTTTGTCCCATAGTCTCTCATCACACTTTCGGTGTTGAGTAGACTACCACCTATGTGGTAGGTCATGGGTACAGGGTTATTAACATGAGGGATGGCAATACATTTACAACACTGAGCTTGGGCATACATATGAACATCCATTGGTGTACATATAGATATACATATAGGCACATATACAGTCCACCTTTCATGGTGGGAATACCAATTATGCAAAGGTTGAGAGGGATGCAGTTATGTAATGATATTGCACAGTCCAGAATGCATGGAAGGTAGTCTCAGCTCATGTACCTTTAGCAGGACCCCCTATCTGGAAGACTACAACCTGAGGAATCATACCCATGGCGTTTAAACGCCACATGTCATATTCCAGCACAGTATGCTGTCTTGTTTGCCACACACTACCACCTACATATACAAATGCACATAACAACCTGCAACAACATATAATTGTCCACCCTTCACAAACAGCTGCAGTATGTCCCTTGCTCTATGCACATGTTCAGATGCTAATTTATTAATTTATCTCTCCATATGTGTGTGCCATACACACACACAGGGTCCACACTGTTGTAAGTCTGTATACCTCACGGACGACCTGTTGGGCCTTGCTACAACATGGATGGTTGTCACATGTGTGCATACAGTAATAATACAGGGAGTATATATAGCTGCAAATGATAACACTACTATACTAGCCTGGTACAGCAGTTGCCAATGCTGAGCTACAAATTATGTTACTATCATGCATGTCTTACTCTGTCACATCCAAGTTTATATAGGTGTTTGCACTACTCCCCCAAACTGCCATTATACGCAGTACTGTACAGACCACAGATATCATGTTCAGATGTTCGACATATAATGCTGAGATACATATGTCACAGTTATGTCCCACTGCACACAGCTACACACTAATTTGTCCATGGCAGTAGTTATGCATGGCATCACTGCATACATACCTACTGCTGCCACTTATGCATGTTTCTGAGTATGTATAGTACTATTCATAATCATCTACTACTTGCCGGTAACTACAACTCTGTTACATACCTGTTACTCACTGTCAAGTCCATCTGTGTATGCTTTTCAAGTTTTTTTTTTTTTTTTTTTTGAGTAAAGTTTTTTACTTATTAGTTGTTATTGGTTATTAATTCATTTTTTTTCTTAATTAATACATTTAGTTTTTCAAGAAGTAAATATATTTACTGAAGTAAGGCTTCTGTATTCAGTAATAGAGTTTGTCAGTAGTTGCTGACACGTGCAATATAATGATTGCATGTGGGGATAGCAAGTACAATCTGCTTTTATAGTTATCTGGGCATGTGCATGTGATGCCCTCTGCACCAATTGGTGCCCAGCATTTGGTAAATGCATACAGCCTGCTGTGTGGTAATTGCAGTACTCACTGTCATAGCAACCCAATGCTATAAATTGTTTAGGTATGTAGGCATAGCCCTTTCAGATTTCCAGAGTGGGGCCCATGCTCGTTTGCTGTAGACACTGTTGTGTAAGTCAGAAGTTTGATATACTTCTTATATCTGAAGCTAGAGGTGTAGACAGTGATGTACATGTTATACTCAGGCCTGACTGTTGGCATTTGCAGTACAGAGCTATCAGTGTAGAGTTTTACTCACCCCTACAAATGCTTAAACAACATTTCTGTGACTATTTAGTTTCTTTTCCACTCATATAAGTAACTGCCATACAAACATAGTTATTGAGAAGTATTCTTTTGGCACATGAACTGTTTGTGAACTGTTATACTGTGAATATTAATGTAGTCAGTTCTGCAGGGTTTGTGGTTTTATTGTTGACATTAGCACAGGGTTCGCAGGACAACTGGACAATACCAGTACTGAGTATGCCTGCCTACACCCTTGGTAGATCCTAAACACACAAGTGTATTTACAGTGTGGGGGGGGGGTTGTTGACATACAGAGAGCATTATGTATTGTTGTGTGAATATTATCCTACTGGACTTTAAGGACTGGTGTGTACCTGTTGGTTTATCAAGGCAGGTGGTCTGTCTGCATAGTTCCCAACTGTGAACCTATCCAGATGGTAGTCAAATGTTACATTGTTATTCTTTGTCTGTGCAACCCACAGGTGTTTTCATCACTAGTACAATGGAATTGTTACAGTCAGTTGCTACCAGTACATGGCTACATCCTTTGGTATTTCTGTGTTGTACTCCTACATAAGGGTATGCTTGTGGAAGTCCTACCACAGCTATTTGCAGTGTGTGTAACAGCAAGATAGCTGCTATGCCTGTGTGTTTGTGCCTCTGCCAGGCCTATGAAACACTCAGATACATCTTTGCATGGAGTCAGGGATAGGTAGTTAAATGTGAGGTACACCTTACACAGCATAGAGACAGTAAAAGTCTAGACTTGTGTGAAGAAGTGCATATGGATACATACTCCTTCTATGAAGTGCAAGCAGTGTCTACTGTTATTATTGTCAGTATTCATTGTGTAATACCCCACCTTTCTGACTGACGTCAGTACTTTTAAGAGGGATTCAGATGGACACAGCTTCAATATGTTTCACAATCAGGGACATCCCTGTTAAGTAGTCACAGTTGGGTAGTATGGCCTCTGCCCTAATCAGATTTGCCACTGTTTGTCTTGCTATAATACTGTGTGGGGGTTGTAAATTGCCTCTGTATGTTTATTTTCTGCTAGAATGGCTGCTTCTCTTATCACACAAATGTAATGCATTTCACAACAATTGCTGGTAAAGATCCACAAAACAAGCTTTGTATTGTGGCCTTCCTATTTATCCTTTACATTCAGTCATTGAAATGCATGATATGTTTATTTGAGCACCATGTTATTGTATATCTGCTGTGGGTTAGTGGTAATTTATGCAGTCTATTGTGTCAATAGTCTGTGGGTCGAGACTGGCAGAGGTATTTTATTTTGCTGCTGAGCAGAACAAGGGCCCTGACATAGAGTAACTAAGGCACTTTTAAGCAGTAGTAAGTGGGTTTGCATGGGTTTGCGCGATGCTTAGCTAAGTGCACACATGTGCACACTCGCTTAAACCCGCTTACTACTGCTTAAAAGTGCTTACTCCCGCTATCCCCTGCGCTAATTTCTTTGAAAGAAAAGAAAATGGGGAGATCGGAAAGTGGTGAAATAGGGGGCACAAAGAGGGAAAAACAGTAGTGAAACAAGCGCTGGATGTGCAGGATGGGTGTAGGGAAGGTCCATAGCTGCCCATTTATTTACCAGTAACAGCTGTGCATATGCAATAAATTTGGAGTGATATTTGAAACCTTCCATCCCTGGGCGAGGGGTGAGGACAAGAAAATATGTTGTACTGCCAATTATAATTATCAGTTTACATGTCCAGCGGACATGTGTGTGAAATGGGCAGCTATGTATGGGGCGTAATTTAAGTACAGATTGCCTTTTTTTTTTTTTTTTTTTTTTTTTTTTTAAGGTGAGAGTGGAATGTGAGGTAGAGGAAGTAGGTATATTTGGGGAGGTAGGTTGGGGAGGAGAACAGACAAGACAAACAAGATGTATACAGAGGCGGTGTATGACACATGGGGTGGGTGAATACAATTGACAGGGACGGGTGTTTGGAAATCGCAAGCCCATGAGCCCACACATGGTAACAGTGGAACTGAGATCCCCACCCATGGGCAGTCACCACTGCACCTTCACAGCCCCGAGTGTGGCTGTGCTGGGGGCTGCGTAGGACAGGCAGGCTCACCTGTGAGATGCGCCACTCTCGCCTCTAGCTGGTGTAGGGGATCTGCGACTGAATGCTGGATCTCCCTACGCACCACAGCCCAGACCCTTCAAAGGGTGACAGGTGGCCCTTCTCTGCCCACACTTGCATGGGGGGGCGAGCCCCATCCCCTGCAGCGCTTCCACCCGAAGGTGGCACGGGACCAATGGAGGAAGGGAGCTCAGGCTGGGCACCGGACCTGCTGGTGCCAGGTGCACTCTCCAGCTGAGGAGGGACAGGTGGGTCCGCTGGGACCGACCTTCCCATACGTTCTGTGATTAGGTGTGTTTAATTACAACATAAACAACAGCATTCCAAATTAGTTGTAACAGCATGCAGTAATATTCCCATTAACCCAACACACCAACGTTCCAACAGTTGAACAGCAAGCATAACACATGCATAAATTGAACAACAGTGTACATTCCAACAGCATGCAGGGATGATTGGTGGCAACAGGCCACCATGACTGTGGTGTTTGAACAGGAAGAAATAAAATTGCCAGGTAAATCCACCACTAGCCAAGGAAGTACAAAGTAAAATGATAACAGTATTCTGAACGCAGGTTTATTACTCTTTTAAAACAACATACGTTTTCGCTACTGTCCAACAGTAGCTTCTTTGGAGAAACTGACAAACAAAAAGCGCCAAACATTTAAACCTTAAGGTGACGTAGGTACATTACAACACGTCACTGCAAGTCAAAAGGACCATTCTCATTAAATAACTTTGATGTATTATTACAACTATGAAATACATATAAAAAGAAACTTGTACCAACAGTATTTATATTTAAAAAATAGAAGCAGTTCATTCTTCGAGTTTGTGCTTATATAAAACATTCATTGCTGGTATAATATGATATATTATACTTCGCCAGCTCTACTGCTGCACGTTTTCAAGCAGGATTTGAAGAATTAATATGCGAATTTATAAAGACTGTCAGTCACTTTACCAAAAATTGTATCATCCACTTTAAACAATTTTTATATATAAAAAATGAATGATAAATCAATAATAGTATAATCATATTGTTTCAAAAAGTAAAATCAAGTATAAATGTTTAAAATTCTTATATCAATTATAATTGTATATATGATGAACTTTTAAAACATTATATTAATAAATTGATTTTATAACCTTGTATTCACTAATAAGGAAATTTTACCTCAAAGTGCTCTTTAGTTTTAATATACAAGTAATATTGCAATTTTCACTCAACCCAGGTGTACTAAACGCATCTAGTGTTAGTTGCCATTCTAGTTCACAAACTTCTAAAAGTAGTGAAAAAGGACCACCTCTAATAGTATAGGGGACATGATCTATAGCTGTTTGTGTTTGAACAGGACACATGCATCAAAGTGAATGCAGATATTTATAGAACAATAGGACATATGTCCCTACAAATGTTTTGAGATTACACATACCCATTGAATTGTGGAATTGATTGTTTATGCAAATACAGTAGGATGCAGAAAGAAACCTCAATTAACATCTTATAAGTACTTTTAGTCTACGCTACATTCCTATTGACTGCAGGTGTATATCACCTACATGTATTATTACACTTGGCAACATGCGTTAGGGTGTGTAATGGGTTTGTCTAGTTCATTATATACCTGACCTATATCTGACATACTAACTGTCCAGGATGCAGATGTTACTGCTACATATTTATTGTTGTATTTATATTTCTTTATCTACATATCTGGATGTGTTCACATGACATTTTTAGTTCAATTTGTACAGAACCCTGCATTTCTTGTAGCACACTCACTTTTCTGGGGAACACATTAACAAGCTACTTGTGTGCCAGATTTACTTATGCATGCCAGCCAGTAACTGACTGTTGAGGACTGTATATATGCTTCAGAGCTACTAGCACTTCCATCACCCACTTTAGATGGGACTGCCCAACTGTGTGTTGCCAGCACTTAATAAAGCAATACTATTTGTATAATGCAAGGGTAAAACAACATTTCACAGTAAGTGACACAGACACACTCCAGGATTTATACCTTTATTAATTACATTACACAATTTTCCATAGGCTCACTCGTTTACTTGATATTAAAGTGCATATGGAAGACATATTCAAGACATATTATACCTTTATTAATAGGTTAGAACATTCTTTTTCAGGCTTGCTCACTTATTTTATATGACAGTACCTGCAGTGATATTATTTCGGACATATTTTACCTTTCTTAATGGGTTACTACACTCTTTTTCTGACTCTCTGACTGATTTCATATAACAGTACATGCAGAGGACTTATTCAGGGCATTTTATGGCTGTGTTATTGGACTACAACACTTTCTTTCATGCTCTCTCCCATATTTTATATAACAATACATGCAGAATAAGCACTAACTTGCCTGGTGGCGCAGCCTTAGCAGCCTATCTGCATAGGCTTGCTGATTCGCAACACGGTCACCTGCAGCTGTGAAGTAAATGAAGGGATATTGAGACATACCTATCCATTATACAGAATCAATTATCATTTCTTACATACTGCATTCCATGGCTACCTACTCAGTTGTGGGGCATCTTGCATCCCACGGGCCTCCTGTATCCATTGGTTCAGTCAGTCCTACTTACGTCTCTTCAGGTCTGCATGGTGGTGACGGACCTGCTCATCAGTTCGAGGAATGCCTGTGAGACTGGTGAGGTCATGAGCTAACCGGTTCCAAGCCTCTGCCTTGTACTCCGTCCCTTGGAACTGGCCCTGCAGGAGTCTTGGCTTATGACAGTGGACAAGGAGCCAAACCATGTATTTTGACTCCTCAATGCTCCAACATTGTGCTCAGAAGCATGTACCCTCTCCAGCACCAGCCATTCTAACTGCAGATGTGAGCTACAATCAGTTATGGTGAGTATTCCCGCCTATGGGGCTTAAATATGCCGCATTTCCCACACTTTTTTGTGATTGGCCATTTTTGAAAATTCTCGGCTGACTGCTGACCTGCTTAGTAATGGTTAATCTACCATTTATGGTATATGTATGTTAACAGTGGCTACTTATCCTAAGCAGTCATGGCTTAATGGTTCAGTACTTTGGTTATGGTGCACAGAGTCCTGGGTTCGAGCCTTGTCATTCATTTTATTTTTATACTGTCCAGACAGGCTAGGGGGTGTGGCTGTGTTTAAGCAGCTTTGCTCTACGTTGCTCCACATTGCCCTACGGTGCACTGGTTGGCACGGCGCGCACATCCAATCAAACTGATTGCACTGGGTGAAGTGCTAATTAGCTATGGGCAACTACATTGGGCTGGGTAAAGCGCTATTTAGCTATGGACAACTACATTGTGCTGGGTAAAGTGCTGCTTAACTGCGAGCACCTATATTGTGCTGGGTAAAGCGCTGCTTAACTGCGGGCAATTGTATATCAGGATCCTTTAAAAATATATATTTTGTTCACTGATACATGGGCCATTTCACTGCTTTTTCATAATATTTTAATCATATATGTCAGGTATTATTTCATATACTGATTTAAAACATAAATTTGAGGGGGAGTGGTGGGACTCGAACCGTAAATGCTTCCTCTTAGTGCGAATGCTCTACCATTATGCTATTGCTATTTGGTGTGATTTGTATAAACATTCTTTCTTATGCTCTTCCATGTCGGGATTGCTAACTGCAGGTATGCAATGGGCACACCCGCGCACACACGTGCAAATACAGGCAGCTATTTTGGGAATATAAAAAAAAGTAAAAATTTAATGTTTTACTTTTAATAACTGTGATGGGGGTTTATAATGTCAGGGAGTGTGGTGTTGGGTGCATGAATATTTGAGCGGACTCGCTCTTCTGTGTTTAAATTTTTCTTTTCAAACCCTTGCAGGGGCGTGGACATTTAGACTGCTCGGCAGTCAGACATGGCCCCTGCTTTCCTACACAGATCGTGTTAGACTTGCGGTTGAGTCAGCAAGCCCTCATGAATATTCATGGCATGCTGATGTCATACCATTCAACTGCAGCCTCCGAGTAAGACTTATTTAATCTTACATGGAGGATTCGTGAATCCGGGGGTGTAGATACACTGGTGTAAAATTTAATAAACTGTATGCCAAAATAGCTTCTTTTGCAAATGGTATTATATTATATTTTGAACATTAAATCCTATCTCCAGCCAGCTTCAGCTAGCGGATGCCTATAGCCAACCATCAAGTTATACATTAAACATCAATAAATTAACTTTAGCATTCACCAGCCAAATAAATGATCTGGCATATTTTTCCTTAATGTGTATGGTTAATATATACTTGAATGACCTTAAGAACTTAAGTATTAATATTAACCTGATACTCATATGATCATTTATCAACATTTCAGTTAAATGCTGTCTAAAATTAAAATAGACCTCCAGACATAAGTTTATCTGCAATCTTTTAGCTATATCATCTAGTATGAAGCTAAATATATTGCCTATTATTTTTTTGTTTTGTAGTAACTCAGCTTCAGATATTCCATGTGATCTGTTTAAATCAATTAAAAAATTATTTCAGAATATCAAATGAACAACAATATTTCTCATATAAATTCAATTAGACTACACTTATAGAAAAGTAAAGGTTTAAAAATTCCAAATTTACTTTTCTTTGCTGCATAAATGTTGTTTAAACTATGTAATATTGCTAGTCACTTCAAGTCAAAGGCAAATTACTCCCATCTTTGGATAATGAAAACCAGATCACTCTTAAAGAAAGAAGAACCTTCTGCTAAGACATTTACCTTCATTCAGAAAACATCACACATATTTCAAAAACATTTTTTTTATTTAACTTCATAACAGTGATGGTTATAATCTCTTAAAGAGGTTCAATATGTTAAAGGAATTCAGGTTGGATTAGTTCCTTCTTTATACCACGTATATTCTAATTAATAATAAATTCTTAAAATTATTGCCATTCTCAATGTTAAAGAATCTTTGGGCTAGATTCTATAAAGTTCACAAAATCCAGAGCATTATGCCAATATCAAGACAAAATGTGCAGATATTGTAATATGTTAATATCTACAAGAAAACTCAGAATAGCTCAGCACAAAATGAAGTATCGCACTTACAAAGGCACACTACAGAAATGGGCAAGTAATCAGTAATTAATAAGAAATGTTGTCCAATCATGTTGTACTTACCAAATTTACAGAAAGATAAACGCAATTCAAAAATCCTGATAGTTGTATGGAAATATAACAAAATCTGTACAGTAAGGTTAAGGACAACTATGGAATGTAACTGAGTCTGTTATGATAACAAATAAAAAATCATTAACAATGCCAATTATCCCAATGTTAGCTGCATGGTATTCATAACATAGATTTGTAGAAGAAGACACAGAAAAGTCTCAGGCAACTATGGATATTTCTGTATGTCATCCACTAACTTATAATGCATGCTCCAAAGCTGCTTTTTGCAGTAAAATCAGAGACAACTATGGATATCTATATTGGTTTGGACTTATGGATTCTGACAGAATCCATACATTTTCTAATAAAAAAAATAATGGCGAATGGCAATCATGGCCACATTGCCATAGCTATCAGTTGCGAAAAATGGGTTTGGGACTTGTGTTGGGAAACCAAATAATGCACACACCCAAAGAAACTGGGTGACAGAAAAAAAAAAAAGATATGGGGTATGAGGGAAAAAGAAGGACACACAAGAGGGATGTTGGAATAGGAAAATCTGAGGGAAAGTCAAAGGGGCATGGGCAATTTTTTTTTTTTTGGTGGGAATATGACCGTTTTTTTTTTTTTTTAAGAATAGAAAGAAAGGTAAACACTGGGAAAGAGGTGGTGAAGGTATTTACAGCAGGTAAACCCATAGAACACACATCACAACACGAGTAGAAAAAGGTTGGAAAAAAAACAGTAAAATGACAAGCAAATTACAGAAATAGCACACAGCACAACACAGGCAAAGTAAAGTTGGAAAACATGGTGTGGATGCATACCAGCCATGGTAAAATGCAAAAAAACATATCTATGCACTATCATGTTGCAACATGTGCGTGGCAGTCATGCTTGGATGTTTATGAACAAGTGTAAGTGTGTGTTCCAGGGTAATAAAGTAAGATCACAGTACATATTGAATAAATATGCAAAAATCCAATTAATTAATCAGCAATGCATGTGTAAGCCAAGCAACATCAAAGATGAGCAAATGCAGGTCTAACAATGGTAGATAACTGCAGAGGAGAGAACCAAACCTACAACCATGCATGTAAAAGGCAAACAGCCAAGCACAGTGCTAAACAGAAGTATTGCAGAAGAACAACAAATGCTGCTACATACTCAAGTAGGTGTACACAACCAAAACAAATGTAATGGAATGTGTGCATGTTACATGCATATGTCATGTCAAAGGCAGCATACAGATGTATATGTGTTTGTCAGTGGCATAAATAAAATGTACATCAAATCAAGGTCATTGCACATACCTAGACCAATTATATGCAATAATATGTTCAAAAATGTAACAGCACGACATAATGAATATAGCAGGTTGTGCACATGGGTGGGAAAAAGCACACTATGTAACACAGAAGTATAATGAGAGCAAGAACATATTGCAAGCATTCTCCAGAAACTCATGTGCAGATGTCCTGTCTTAGACAACAGGCATACGTGTGGCACAAGTGCACTATGTTAAATTAATAAATGGCAATGAACATGTGGTTTCAACAAAGGCAAACCTAAATGCAAAAAATAATAGGGAAATATTAAGATGAGAGGGAGATGGAGAACATGGGCCCACATCAGGGTAAAGCAGGACACCATAAGTTGACACAATGCATATGCATGTGTAAAGCATACAGGGTACTGTAGAAGCTACACAGTCATACATTTAACCAAATGGGAAATGTATGTCAAATGGCCAGACTGCTTGCTCATGTCCACAGAACTGGACATGTATAAAATACACATATACATTAATGTGCAATCATATCACATTAAAATGCATAGGTAAGCTAGCTAAAAATTACAAGTACCTACACATAAACTGTCATGCAAATCTCGAATAAAGAAATGCAGGTATATGTTAACCAACCTTGTCATTATAGAGCAGAGGATACTCCAGTGAGCATCATTACAGCCCATCAGCAGTAAGTCTTTGAATGCTCACATGTAAAAAGTAACTTTCTATGTCAGTATGCATCTAGTTATGTGCACAAACACGTACAGTCATTTAATGTGTACAACTGTTTCTGTACGTTGTACACCAATGTCACTACACCATGTGTGTGGAAGTGCTACATACAACAAACATGGTATAATGTACTGTGAAAGAATGTGTTATTTGTAAATTGTGCACACATTAACATCATATTGCTGATGATGTAGTCAGCAAAGGAGGACTGCACATAGATAAGATATACCTGTATTTGATCCCACATGACATCAGTATTTCCAAACCATGACACATCACATCATGAGAGCAGAGCATCATAACTGTCATCCAAAAACATGTTGCACATACCTGATATGGCAAAATACAAATTTGAGAAACATCTCACTGTCAGTGATGGAGTATGGGCAACATATATTGTCTGTCAATCACCCCAGTAATGCTACTTCTTGCAGCAATATCTGAAGGTTAACTGCCACAATACATGGACAGTTGCATGTGTGTGGAAAGTGTTATGTGTTAATGTGTGTCATGTGCACATTGAAACCAAGTAAATGTCAAATGATAATAACAAATAAGCATGACAGATACATGGTATGCATGCACAAGAGTGCCTATACAGTCCAATCAATGAAATCACAATCACCATGTTGGCAGCATATCACAAGTGGAGCATGCAAACAATACTTATGGACCAGAGGGACCAGGCTGTTGAGGATCAGATTCCCAAATGATCACATGAGCTATTGCCCTGAATGACTCTGGCACAGCTCATGCCATATCCTCAAAGAATTTCCCCATCATTTCCCTCATCTGTATTTGGTACACATCAGTCATGACCTCCTGGATCTCCTCTCAAAAATCATCTCTATCCTGGTCATATCAACATCTCTTCTGCGTAACAGGCATAATGTCCAGGTGCCTTGGTATCACCGTTGTCTTCATTGTCACCATCATCCTTGGAATAATCTGGCAGTGGCCTCACTTGTGCATGTTGTCATCTTCAGATTGGAAAATGTCTGTGGGTACCGTGCTCTGTAAATAGTAATTGCAAAGCACACCAGAAAAGAAAATCAAATATCTATCATGCAGAACAGTCCCATGAATATCATAGCACAACACAATATGATTGTGATGGCAATTTACACAGGGACTGAGACAGGTCTGTTATGGACAGAGGTACGTATGGCCCTATACATAGTACTCCTAAAAAGGACAGCAGTATTCTTTTCTGAACAATTCTATATGCTTAGACACACACACACACACACACACACACACACACACACACACACACACACACACACACACACACACACACACACACACACACACACACACACACACACACACACACACACACACACACACACACACACACACACACACACACACACATTGTTAGCTTTGCAAAAATGTATGAATGCTCCAATCAACATATTGTGCTGTTTGCATTCAATAATTTACTTGAGCAGCTAAAACGTGTCATTGTTAAAATGAGGAGAAAGTGATCTGACAATATTGTGGGCAATAGGCAAGCCATTTGACAGATTTCTAAGACAGGCAGCATTATATATGGCTGAACACACATCAGTATAATGAGTACAGCACTAAAAACAATATATGTTAAATCAACACAACTGTTGACATATGAGAATCCAATATATCTGTTACTAACTGTATTGTATGTGTACAGCTGTATTCAGTATCTACAAAAGCAAGCATAAATCACTACACTGAAAAAACAATATGGGATATGCTTGCTGATAATGAAATAACGTAATCAAATGTGTATCTGCTCAAGTGTCAGTCAACCCAGGCTATAATTGTATTTCTACAAAAACACCCAAGGTGTCTAAGGTAGATGCAATACCAATGTTGACCTGCAGGGTGTGCTGAATACGACGTGCTACAATTAAATGGGTATCTACTCAAGCATCAGTCAACCTAAGCTATAACTATGTTTCTATAAAAACACCCAAGATAATGTTGAACTGAAGGCCAGACCATACAGCACTGCAAACACTAACACAGCAATCAAGCATTTACTCTGTAAATGGACAGACTATGCATAACAGACCAATTGTCAGAAAACACAGCCAAAGTGAAGTATGCCAAATCATAGAGCATAAGCAATAGTCAAGGTACTTACACTTGTATATAAAGCATCCATCTTACAAAGTGTGACAGATACACAAAAGCGACTGTAATTTATGTTGTAAAGTAAATTTAAAAATGTGTGCTGAACAAATTGCTCAAAGATGCATAAAAATCAACTTTGTTAGAATGTAGCCACAGTTATAAGCATTGCTACCATGTGATGATTTCTTATACCTTACTGATGCATGATGGGTATTCCTGCATTCTAATCAATAAACATGTTATTGTGAAAAATGCAGGCCTGAAAACAGTGGAAGATACATTTCAGTTCATAAAATACGTAAAAAAATCAGCATAACTCTCACCCTCCACTAATCCTCAAGCCTGTGCATCCACTTGATGGTGTACGTTTAGGGCAAAGAAAGGCATGTGTAAGGACATTATTCCTTATGTTGCTCATCATAGAAAAATACGTACATATTCCTTGCTCTGCATTTCAACTGTTAGTCTGCCCATCTCAGTCCCTCAAAATTTAAGGATGCTGTTCTTCTATTCCGTCAGTACTTCATGAGAAAACAGACCGTCATAGCATTTTTACACAGTATATAATAGTAACCAAAAAATTCCTCAGACACATAACAGGATTTAACAATAAGTACTGCCCCCACAGTTAAATATCTGATGTTAACTGAATGTTATGGGTCATGGATACACTAGTAGGGATTCGACGAATGACTGAGTTATTTGCAACTATGCTCAAAATATACATTAATACTAATAAGTGTAATATGCCTGTATAAATAAATGCTATGGATATATTAAAGCAAGATAACAGTTTCAGATATATGTGTTCCCTTTCCAGATTTGAACACAAAGCAAACCAAAATGTAGAGATGAAAGCCTATTTTACTACAAGCAGAGCTAACAGTCACCACGTTACTTTTCAACAAGCAAGTACTGTTCTCCAAACACTGTTGTTCAACAGCTGATGTTATCAAAGCATTATGGATTACAGCCATATTCATACAAATTTGAAGACTATATGAGTGAGTCATTACCATGCACAACATAAACACTGATATAATGTATCACAATATGGTTCTTCTAAAAAATGCTCTGGGTGAAGTTAACCAAGTTAACAGGTACAGATATATGCTTCCCCTATTTGGTTTAGAATCCATAACAGATCAAAATTTAGACAAGTTGGCTAGTTTCTTTACAGGCTGAGTTAATAGTTAGCAAGGGTTTAATTGTAAAAAACAAGTAATGCAGGTGTTTCTTAGAAACTCTGTAGTAAGTGGATGAATATGCAAAATGCATAAAATGTTTGGACCTTTCACAGTAAAAAAATAACAGCTATCAGCATGTAACTAAAAACATGTGTACGCAATGAGACATGTATTACACTTTAGGTTAAATAAACATGCCTGTGTAAATGTTTAGGAGGAATGATGTAAGGAAGTTATATATGTGTTTGTATTCCAACTTGTAACTGTCCAATAGGTGATAAAGTGGGACTATAATGGAGATATACAAAATGCACAGTCATCCACAGCATAGGCGGTATGGGAGTCTGTGATGCACAAGGAAAGTGGCTATGTGAAATCAGGTAGTTAGATGTTGTAAAACATATGTACATCTACAAAAGACATTGTCATGGATATTATGCACATTATTAAATAAATTAACAACATAGGAATCAAGCTCATAGTTAGGAGGGCAGTATTTACCAGGCACATTTAATTATCCACATGGAAAAACTGCCCAAATGGCATGTGTTCAATCATCGTTTCACATCAAGCTTTGTGCCCACTAAATGGCGCACAGCAACAGTTATCCCACTCCACAAAGGAGGAGCCACCACTGATCCTGGGACCTATCACCCTATTAGCCTGACGAGCCTGGTCTGCAAGGCCATGGAAAGGATCATCATGGAACTCATAATCAAAGACATTGGTAACGTCCAAACTCTAGACCCCACCTAGTTCAGGTTTGTGAAAGCCAGATCATGCCTTCTGAACCTGATTAACTTCTCTGAGGCAGTCACCAAAGCCATAGACAAGAGTAAGGTGGTTCACACAGCCTATCTTGACCTCACTAAGGCTTTTGACACCATCCCCCATTCTGAAATTATAGCTAAACTCACTAAACTAGGTAAAAATCCCTACGTCACAAGATGGTTTGCCAACTTGCTCACTGACAGAACCCACACTGTAAAAGTTTCAGACTCCAAATCTGACTTCAAATCAGTGACAAGTGGAGTACCACAAGGTTCAGTCCTGGCATCTCTCCTGTTTGGTATGTACTTCTCTTGAGTACAGACTAACGCAGAAGGCCTCTGGCTAATGAAATTCACAGATGACTGCAAACTAGGAGCCATAGTCGAGTCCCCAAATGATGTGGACATCCTACAGAAGGGCCTCACTGAGACAGATGCCTGGTTTCAGAGTCAAGGCCTCAAGCTCTATGCCAAAAAGTGCATTATCATCTCCTTTGGTAAAAACTCTATACCCATGAACTACCACATAAACGGCAGTCTACTTAATGCCGAATGTGTGATAAGAGACCTTGGGACCCTGGTGGACAGTAGTCTCTCCTTTGATAATCACATCGCCACAGTAGTCAGGAAATCCTTCTATGTGGTACACCTCATCTCAAAAGGGTGATCATCCAGGAAAAAAGAGGCAATTGTTCCCCTCTACTCGGCACTCATTAGACCTATTATAGAGTAAATCACCCCTTTTGGAATGTACCTCACAAGACATCTGCAGCAGCTGGAAAGGCAACAAAAGTACCTCACAAAGAGGATTACTGGCCTCAAACAGATGCCCTACACTGATCGTCTCAAAAAACTGTAGCTTTACTCTGTAGCATATCGTCTACTCTGAGGAAATCTCTGCCTAACATATAAAGCTATGTTAAACCCAGAGCTGTTGGACATGCTACACCTAAAGGAATTCCAGTCCCTCCGAACTACACACTCTAAGGACCTAAACCTTGTCACCTCAATAAACTGGACATGCTGGAGGGATAGATTTCTGTCCCAGAGACTTTCTATACTCTGGAACAAGCTACTCATCTATGTCAAGCAAAGTTCCTCATTAGCACTTTTCAAGAAAAATCTTGATGAGTGGATGGGAAATAGGAAATACACCCCAGGGATCACTTCTGTGGCTCTGCTCAACAGGGGCAGAGGAAATTAACTTTCTTGGGTGGCATAAGCCAGGGAACCTTGTTGGCTTGGCTTACTTATGCCCTTGGGATGATAGCCTAGTACCTACCTATGAACCTATGAACATGAGTTAATTATCACAGCAGCTAAAACATCATTATAAAAACATCTATGTAATATGCAAATATCTGTAAAATCTGTAGCAATGCTCAGGTCTACGTAGGATATTGGCACTTACTGTAGTAATCTATGGGTTGCCTCCACAGCTCGGTGAACCTCTTTAAAGCTCCTCCACTTCCTTCCAATACAGGTCATCATAGCAGTGACAAACCTGAACTTCCGTGTGGTAGATAGCCATCCTCCATCGATACTCCCTAATGATCTGGATCCATCATAGCAAAGATCATGGGTCTGGCTCTCATGCTGTGCTACAATCCGGCCTACTTGGTCAACATCCAAATAATTTCCTTGTCAGTCCAGTTGGGCACATGGACATATCTCAGCCTCCTCGAAGTAGCCATTATGTTCCTCAAGTAGAAGAAATCTGAAAAACACAAGGACACAAAAATGCTGAATGTGGTACCACTCAATTTCCAGCTGGCAATGGTCTGATCAGTAAATGCATCAAAATCAATATTTGAAAGTGGTGCTGATGTCATGTTATAAAATCATTGGGAGATAATGGTCAAACGTCACACATAGTACCATTTATCAATACCTATTGGGTATTTATGTGGTACACCTGAGTGTTTTGATGCATAATGGAAATTTACACAGATGAGTATGACTGGGATTCCAAACACCTGAATTTTAATTAATCTCATTAATTACGTATGGCACAAATGGTACTTATAGTTGGGTGTGCACAAGATGCACTTTGATTCTGTGATTTGGAGTGTGAGGTACATTGGCTATTAATAGAATTTCTGTTGTGATAATTAGTACATCTGTTAAAGTTACTAATTTCAAAATGTACATGCTTAAATTCATATTTACTCAGAATGGTAATTTTAACAGAGGCTGTCATAAGTTTTTGCAGTGATGTTGTCTTGAACTTTATTATGCATACAGGTGTTATCCTTTTACATAGTTTATTTTAGTCCCTTGTTGATATTATCGATATTTCTTATTTCATGTCTGCTAACAAAACTGTTATAAATATGTGCTGTTGCTGTTACGTATATGTCTTCAATGATGATCCGTTACAAAGGTATTATCGGTACTGTCTACTATGTATCTGTACTGTCTGTGGGCTGATTATGGATCCTGAGGTTTATCCATATATGCTATACATTCTTCAAATTGTTATTTGTTGTAGTATTTGAAAGGGTTATGAAAGCAGGTTCATGTGGCATAATGCTGTTGAGCTGTGACTTCTCTAAAATCTACATCTATTGTCAGTGGTGCTAATCCTACTTACAGACTGTGAGAATATCGTAGGTTCATAGGTTGGTTCATAGGTTGGTACTAGGCTATCAGCCCTAGGGCCTATACAAGCCTAGCCATAACAATTCCCTGGCTATTTCTTCCCACATTATTTACTTTCCTGGACCCCTGATTAGCAGGGCGACTGACGTGATCCCTGGGGTGAATTTCCTTTCTCCCATCCAATCGTCAAGGTTCCTCTTGAAGAGGTCCAAAGAGGCACTCTGCTTGACATGTATGGGCAATCTATTCCAGAGTCTGGGGAGTCTCTGAGTCAGGAACCTATCCCTCCAGCATGTTTTGTTTATTGTGATGACAAGGTTTAGATCCCTGGAGCGTGTAGCTCTGAGGGATTGGGATTTCTTTAAGTGTAGCATGTCCAACAGCTCTGGGTTTGACATGGCCTTGTATGTTAAGCAGAGATCACCTCTGAGTAGACGATATGCGACAGAGTATAGCTGGAGTTTTTTAAGGCGGTCAGTGTAGGGCATCTGCTTTAGGCCTGTGATTCTTTTAGTGAGGTATTTCTGAGGCCTTTCCAATTGTTGCAGATGTCTTGAGAGGTACATACCAAATGGGGCGTTGTATTCTATAATGGGTCTAATCAGGGATGAGTACAGTGGGACAATGACCTCCTTTTTTCTGGATGAAAAGCCCTTTGTGATGAGGTGTGCCACATAGAAGGATTTCCTGACTGTTGTGGTGATGTGGTTATCGAAGGTGAGACCACTGTCCACCTGTGTCCCTAAGTCTCTTATCACACTTTCTGTGTTTAGTGTACTGCCACCTATATGGTAATTCATGGATACATGTTTTTTCCCAAAGGGGATAACAATACATTTCTTGGCATTGAGCTTGAGCCCATGGGTCTGGCACCAAGCATCTGTTTCTGTAAGGCCCTTTTGCAGAGTATCCACATCATTTGGGGATTCAATAATGGCTCCCAGTTTGCAGTCATCTGCAAACTTTGTTAGCCAGAGTCCCTTAGTGTTGACCTGTACTTCAGAGAAATAGATGCCAAACAAGAGTGGCCCCAGGACTGAACCCTGAGGTACTCCACTTTTCACTTGTCTGGAGCTGGATTTGGAGTCAGCTACTTTTACAGTGTGGGTTCTATCAGTAAGCCATTTAGCAACCCATTGGGTGACATAGGGATTAATGCCCAACTTAGTAAGTTTATCTATGATTCCTGAGTGGGGGATGGTGTCAAAGGCCTTAGCAAGGTCTAGATAGGCTGTGTGGACCACCTTACCCTTGTCCATGGCTCTGGAGACTGATTCAAAGAAGTCAATCAGGTTCAGGAGACAAGATCGGCCCTTCACAAACTCAAACTGGGTGGGGTCCAGTGTTTGAAGGTTGCCAATGTCTTTGTTTATAAGTTCCATGATAATACGCTCCATGGCCTTGCAGATAAGGCTTATCAGACTGATGGGACGGTAGTTTCCGGGATCCAAGGTGGATCCCCCCTTGTGGATTGGGATAACTGTAGCTCTGCGCCACTCAGTGGGCATGAAACCTGAGGTGAGGCTATGATTAAACATGACACTTAGGTGAGGTGCCAGTTCATATTGTAGTTCATGTAGTATTGATTGTAGTAGTCATGTTATGTTGATTTTACCAATGTTATCCCTGAAGGCATTGTTATTAATTGTAATAAGTCACATTAGTATTCAATACACCCAGTGTTATACAGACATTTTCAATGCACTGGAATGTGTAATGTTTATGCTGTATATGCTGTTCACAGAATTAAATGCATAAATGGGCTCAAACATGAATAGTATCGTGTGTCATGGTCTTTCATATGGCCAACCATCCTAGGGGTGACAACTTCTCTCACCAGGAAAATGATATTGTAATTGATGCTGTCCACCAACATGGAAGGAGAATGCTAGACCATTCAGGTGATACCATTTGGAGAAATGAAATCTAGAAGGACCTCACCAATATGATCAATGCAGCCAATCCTCTGGGTCCTGTAGACAATGCTGTTCAGACATGATTCTTCTTGGAGCCAACAGAGTGACACATTATGAGAGATCAAGGAATGCCACAAGTGCAGGACCATCACTGCCCCCCCCACACACACACACACACAAAATGGCAACAAAATATTTCACCAGGGATTGGCATGTGGGTACCTCTATTCTGCTGCTGTTAACATTACCTTGTTAGTGCATCCACCTCATTTCGTGGCACTGCTGTGTACTGCTATATTGTTGTTTCCCTACTATTTAACACTACGGGTACATCCAGTGGAGGGGCAAGCCATGCATTTTCAAGTGCAGACAGACCAGCTATGTTACAGTAACATTTTCATAGCTTTCAAAAATGTGTAGCACGTATGATACCTGACATTTTTTGTCACTGTTTGTCACTACAGGCCCATCTGGTGTACAGTTCCAACGTCCATCATATGAGTATTTGCAGCAAATATTACTGTGTTGCATATGTGATGCTGTCCATATTCATTTTGCTAAATACATGACTGTGCTATCTTTCTCTTTACTTTTCCACTGTAGGATCCACAGTACAACCCACAACATCTACCCAGCAGGAGTCTGTCAGTGGTATGCTATTACATATGTTTCATGCCAGTCTTTGCTCTTAATCCTGTAGCTGACCTACATTAATACTGTGTCCTTATTACCATCCCATGGTCAGACTGCATCAACATCCTGAAGTGCACATACGAGTGGTATGTGTATGTCTCACATTCAGTATGTTTTAACTGTCTTTACATGGTTAATGGTGTAAAAGATATGATCAGTAAAGCTGTTTTTTTTTCTTTCCCTACACTAGTTGAAGTTCATCCTAGTGTAACATCACCATCTTCCAATGAGTGTTTGCCAGGTGTGCTTTTTTTGTGACATATGTCATGTATCTTGCCTATGTAAACAGATTATAAAAGTATTTTATGTACATTCAGTGAAGCATACATACAGTAGACTGAAAGTGAAGTCATAATTATTTGTAACATTTCAGTGAGATATATATGCCATATGTCTTTGATATCCATCATGTGATGTAGCCACACAGTCCTGATCTGTATCTTTGTAGCTTGCAGCACACCAACTATCTGTATCATTCTGCAACCTAACCAGTGATCATAATGTAGTTCATGATGTGTCTTAACATGGTAGCATGGCCCCGGCACAGAAGACATTGAGTTGTTTGTAGTGTCTGTCTATAAGGTTGATAGTGATGTTGCAGCAGATGTAGCCTCAGATGTGGAAGTCCACTTATCTAGCCATTCAGAGGATGTTACCACAGTGGATTTTGAGCAGGGTGAAGCGGTTGACCAACACACCACAGGTGAGAACATTGCTGCTGGCAGTTCTGCACAACAACTAGAAACTGGGTGTCATGGTAGACATAGGCAAGCAGATGCTGTACATGGCCAGGTGTCAGAAGGAGTCTGTGTCCTGCTGCAAGCAAATGAACAGTCACAGCAATGGCATTATTCAGATGTCTGTACACTTGCCTGTGCCACAGGTCATGTGGCAACCAGCTACATGTCATACATGAAGGAAAGGAATGCAGACACGGTGAGATTATGGCTGCATTGGCCACTTTCAGTGAGAGTTCGGTAACTATGGCATACTCAATGGAAATGCCGGCCTCTATGGTACTGCCGCAATGTCATACTTGCAGCAGGATTCTGTGTTCCATGACTTTGCTCAGCAGATTGCAACTTGTGAGAGGCAGGCCACCTGTTGGCAGAACCACCATTGCCCATCAAAAATCACTGTCTGTGGTCCATCCTGCACAGAGTTCAACTACTGTCTGATCTACTGAGGTCCCACCATTCACAAGGCCTTCAACTCACAGTCATCCTCCTTCATCTCAACATGGTGTTGTATCCTCATCCATCTCTGTGGTCAAGCAACCAGGGTAAGATGTGTTTGTACATAGTTGGGACATGGCAGACTGTGGTGTGAGACATCAGTGAGGTTGCCCAAGACTGTGTTTGAGTGTGTCCACCAGTAGAGTACACATAGTTGTCTCATATCATTGCAATACCACTATACTGTGATATGCAATTTCTGAAATTAAAATGTCTGCATTATGTCCTGCATGATTTTTCTTTTTTGATGTTATCATATGGTACAGATATATATGTGTAGCACTGATGTATGACCCTTATTGTTTACCATACAGTGATTCAACAATCTGACTGTGTGTGCATACCTATGTCAGTTGTGCCCTAAGCTGATGCTCTGTGTTTTGACAGATTTGCATAGGTTCATGTTGCAATATGTTATTCTTGTGTTTTGTGTGATACTCAGTGTATACATCTAATGGGTACTTGCCATTAGATCTGTGTCGCTGTGGTGGGACAACACCTGAACATCAATGTTCAATGTGTGCACTCATGTACGTATGGCTTATCTTAATTCAAATATTCAAAGGCTTATGTAAAAAAGAGAGTTAACTACCCTGATGACATGCCATCTATTTTTATTCTTCTGACCAGTATCCTAATCACTCTTCTGCAGATTATAGAGAAATTATAAATCTCTGAGGATTTCAGAATGTTTCATTAAGTAGCAGTGATCAACAGAGTAGTTCTAAACTAAGTCCACCCTCCCATCATGGCATGTTGGACTTTAATACACACTTGAAGTTGCACTGTTCTCAGAAAGTACAAATGGCCTGTGTATTCAAACGACCAGTGATGTTCCTCAGCAAACTGAGGCTTCTATGGCCTTGATGTAAACACAGCTAATAACATTTTTCCATTTCATCATCCACTTCAGGGAGAGACTCATTCCTAGCAATGAAGTAATATAAAACAAACTGGAAAAGAAAGACATCATTGTATCTAATATTTATATTTCTAAAAGAAAAAAAATCCATTAGTCTGTGTACTGTAGAAATGGCTGTCATGGTTATCCAAACTTTATCTGTAATACAGCCTGATAGAGACTTGAAATGTACACACCTAAATGTTTAATGAAGGTTCTGTTTACTCATAGTCAGATCTCAGGTGTATTTCCACAAATGGAATATATGTAGCATCCAAGACTAATGCCTTATTCTCGCTTATGGTGTAACTAGCTAACAGAACAAATGTTGAAAGAACTTGCCATGGATCATCTAGATAATTTATGTGTTTGTGCATTTATATCAGTGACTAATGTGCTAAATGAACTAATTTATTCATTTACTGGTTATGTGATCTCAAGTTGGGAAGGAGTCCCTGTCAGATGGTGGTCTGCTAGAGAAAAGGAAATTCTTTAAATAATTTATGGAAGAGGGTACATAAACATACCTCCTGCTATATAAAGAAAGCTTTACAAAGCATGTGAGAACTATGGAAGAAGCCAGATACAGACAGTATCAGACAACAAGAATCAGGAAAACTGACAGATAAGAAAAATACTGCTTTTACAGCTAGATCCCTAAAGTGGCGAGGACAAACATAAAAGTAAAGGAACTAACTAGCACAGTAAAATAGTATGGAAATGCTATAGGAAGTGGTAGCTGTGATACTTCATACTTAATCTGCTAACATGCTAAGACATTTACTGGCAAATGCCTGTCTAGGATTCAGCTCCTGATTCATTATTTTAATTACAGAAGAATTGTGTGTGGAGTTTAGTTTGTCATACTATAGTCTGAGGTTAACTTTGGCTCATTATGAAATGCACTGCTTACACTGTCTTGTATCAGTGAAGGGCATTGTGGGAAGTAGAGTTTGGAAGAGAACACAAATGTCATCTGACAGAATGCTGTCAGGTGTCTAATACTGAAGCCTGTTGTGTATCCTGTTACCTGATGTTACCATTAATATTATCATTATTATTATTATTATTATTATTATTATTATTATTATTATTATTATTATTATTATTGTTATTTTTTGGTCTGACACCTCCTCAACCATCAACCTCTCTTCCACTGCTCATTTGACCTGTTTATTCCTCCAGGTTGAGGGCACTTGCTTCTCTTATTTGTCTTCTGTCATACTTCAAGGCAAGAGTCAAGCTAATAGGAGTGAAGCTTTCACCATGGAGGGCTGGGATTCTCTCCACCGACCTGTTGACATATAATTTTAGGCTGAGCAGGTAATGAGAATGGACCAGAGTGGAAACACCACACTGGATCTACAGTGCAGTCTTACCGGCTTGACACTTTCCTACTCACACCATGGCTTTCCTTCTGTGTTCCTATACACTGCAAGAGTCCACCCAGCACAATCCTTCCACTAGACAGGAGTACCCATCCTTCCTGCTGGCACTGTCAAGCACCTGAGCTGCTGATCAAACTCAGATCACCTGGACCATAGTCAAGTCCTTATACCAGAACATCACCAGCTTAGGCAGCATTAGTGTTGCTATTACCATCTATATTTTCTTAGTAGAGTATTATCTTTGTTTATTGTAGTGATGAATCTTATAGGCTATTGCAAGTATGGCAAGGTGACTATTTGAAATTATGGGACTGTGAGCAGAGCTGCTGGTATCCTCGCTAGTGGTGAGTAATACAGATACCACTACAACAACCTCTGGAAGAGGAAAATGAATACCCTCAAATGCTGAATCGAGGAATGTAGAACTGGGAGCACCCCATATATGTGTAAGCATCAATTGCAGAGACTACTTGTAAGAGTTCAAAGCTGAATATAGTCAAGACTGGTATTTACAATGGTATTCTATTCTGTTATTTTTTCCACAGCTGCCACAGAGACAGAAATAAATGTGTAAACCCGTAGGACTAGATTGGCCTGGATGAGAGAAGCATGTGGTATATATGTATCATAACACTACTGTTATTGCAGCATTAAAAGTTAAAGACAGCTTTTTGTGGTACTTTATACAGTTGTATCAAACTGAGCATGCATATCTCAACTGTAAAAGCAAGTATGTGTCTATTAGTCTCTAGCACAAAGCAACAGTTCCACATTCTAAAATAAAAGTGAGCATGCATGTCTAAACTGTAAAAGGAGACTATGTATGTATTAGTCAGTAGGCCAAAATAACAGTGCAGTATTATAGAACAGTAGAGGTTGTGGGTTCAAAAACCACACTTCCCAACTATACAATACTGTTACATTTTTACTAATATTGCAATGTAACTTCAGACCTCTATATCTGCGGCACAAATGGCCTGCTGTAAACTCTAATAAGTATAATTGGAACACGCATATGTGCGATATATGCACACATAAGAGGATTGTTTGCTGTAATCTATAGTACAGTGTGCATTCATTATGAGGTGGGTAGTCTTAAAAGTAAAGTTATTTGTTAGGTGTTGGTAGTCTTAAAAGTAAAGTTAGCAGACTAGAGTCAATCTCCTCATGTTATTAAGTACAATGATGGAGAGCAGCATCTACATCCTATGTAGGCATGTACCAACAGTGCTGCTCACAATCCTATGCACCAACCCTGGCAGTTCATCACTGGTGATAAAATCACCACCTCCACCTCTGCCCCTGCAGGGAAACTCTGGCCTATCCTTTGTGGCAGAACAATCTGAGGGGCAGCAGTGGGAGTGATGCCAGGTTGTGTCCCAGACTTGCTGGGCCTCAGTGCCATAGCCCGTGGAGTGGGAGCAGGAGGATCCTGTGAGCCAGGTCGACCCTGCTGTACTGTGGAAAAAATAAAGAGAAGATAAGGTTGAGGGGAGAGAAAAAAGGATAACATTAGTATCTTCATAAATGGCATACAATGCATTGATACAATTATTTAACTCTATTCCATTAACTTTACTTTTAAGACTACCAACTCCTAACAGATTACTTTTAAGACTACCCAGCTCATAACAGATGCACACTATACTACAGATTGCAGCAAGCAATCCTTGATGTGTGCATATATTGCACATATACATGTTCCAGTTATACAGATTACAGTTTACAGTAGGCCATTTGTGCCAGTGGTATAGAGGTTTGAAATTACCTTAAAATATTGATGACAAATTAATAGTATTGCATAGCTGGGAAGTGTGGTATGTGAACCCACAAACTCTGACTACTGTTTAATACTGTACTGTTGGTTTGGCCAACAGAGTAATGCATGCATAGTTTGCTTTTACACTTGAGAGATATTAGAATATTGAACTTTTGGTTTGTGCTGCACAGTAATGCATGCATACTTAGTTTCACATTTCAGAGATGCATGCTCACTATGATACAACTGCATAAGATACCTCCAAAACTCATCAACTGACAATCCAAACTAGTAAAATAATAGAGAACGATAAGATGGCACTGAGCAAACACTTTATTGAAAGTTAACACTTTCGTCAGGCATTCGCCACTAGACTTCTTCAGAATTAATTGATACAACTTATGCTTCCTGGCCAATTAAATACCAAATGTTCCCATCACATGGTAAAATGGAATCCACACATTGGATAAACCTTTCCCTTTACAGTTTAAAAACTTTTGTATAGACAAAATAATTATTTTAAACCATTCAATTATGTGTAAAAGATAATAATAAAATTACATAAAACATAATAAACTTTGCTTTCATGTTAAACAGCAATGAAAAAGTTGATGAAAGTACAAATCACAAAAATAAAACCCACAAATATATAGGGACACACAGACACACACACACACACACACACACACACACACACACACACACACATATATATATATATATATATATATATATATATATATATATATACATACACCAATAGTGCTGACTGTTCTACTTGACATGTCAACCTGCTAATATATAAAATTTGTTTCTCTGAATTTACTTGCCCCATACTGAATAGACATCATAATAATAATGTAATACAGCGTAAACTCTTGAATGTTATCTAAATCAACATTACTGCTAAAACTGCCCCTATTTTTACTAGGAAAAATGAAACTCAGATTTGAGTTTCAAATAACTTGAGATAGACAGTGTTTCATTCAAGCCATAGTTGTTGTTTGCATTGCACCTTAATTGCCAGAGCAATTCTTTAAATTCCAAAATCACTTCCACTGGCCCACCTTTTGTGTCATCACTTTGAACTTGTTCCAACACAGAAAACTTAAAATAATTTTGTGGGTGCTCTAGAATATGCTTTGCCAATGCATTCTTGGAATTACCTTTTCTGACGTCATAAAGGTGCTGATATATACGTTTATGGAACATGTTAATGGTTTTACCAATGTAGAATTTTTCACATAGCTGACAAGTTGCAATATAAACCAAACATTTGCTGTGGCAATTACATTTTTTGTTAAGGTGCACCTTCCCATAACCTTTTATATGAACACATGTCTCCTCTATAAAGGGACACTGTGCACAGTACCCGCATTTTTGCATCTGTCCATCTTTTCTGTTAGTAAAATTACATTCCAATATATTCTTGATGCATATATCTCTTTTGTAAATCCCTTTAGGTTTCTCACTTAGGATAGATTTACACCTAACGTCTGATCTCCATCCTATGTAGGCATGCACCAAAAGTGCCGCTCACAATCCTATGCACCAACCCTGGCAGTTCATCACAGGTGATAAAATCACCACCTCCACCTCTGCTCCTGCAGGGAAACTCTAGCCTATCCTTTGTGGCAGAACAATCTGAGGGGCAGCAGTGGGAGTGCTCCCAGGTTGTGTCCCAGACTTGCTGGGCCTCAGTGCCATAGCCCATGGAGAGGGAGCAGGAGGATCCTGTGAGCCAGGTCTACCCTGCTGTACTGTGGAAAAAATAAAGAGTAGATAAGGTTGAGGGGAGAGAAAAAAGGATAACATTAGTATCTTCATAAATGGCATACAATGCATTCGTACAATTATTTGACTCTATTCCATTAACTTTACTTTTAAGACTACCAACTCCTAATAAATTACTTTTAAGACTACCCAGCTCATAACAGATGCACACTATACTACAGATTGCAGAAAACAATACTTGGTGTGTGCATATATTACACATATGCATGTTCCAGTTATACAGGTTACAGTTTACAGCAGGCCATTTGTGCCAATGGTATAGAGGTTTGAATTTACCTTAAAATATTGATGACAAATTAATAGTATTGCATAGCTGGGAAGTGTGGTATGTGAACCCACAAACGCTGACTACTGTTTAATACTGTATTGTTGGTTTGGCCAACAGAGTACTGCATGCATAGTTTGCTTTTACACTTGAGAGATGCCTGCTCACTTTGATATTAGAATATTGAACTGTTGGTTTGTGCTGCACAGTAATGCATGCATACTTAGTTTCACATTTCAGTGATGGATGCTCACTTTGATACAACTGCATAAGATGCCTCCAAAAACTATCTTAAACTTTTAATGCTGCATACATACTGCATGCTTCTCTCATTCAGGCCAATCAAGTGACATGGGTTCTCACATTCAGTTCTCTCCTGTGATAGCTGTGGAAAAAAATAAAACAGAACAGAATATGATTATGAATACCAATCCTGACTATATTCAGCTTTTAACTCTTACAAGTAGTCTGTGTAATTGATACTTACACATCTGTGGGCTGCCCTCAGTCTTATATTCCTCGATCCAGTGTTTGAGTGTATCCTTCTTCCTCCTCTGAAGGTCATTGTAGTGGTATCTACATTGCTCACCAGTGCAGGGAATACAATTAGCACTGGTCACAGCCCAGGCAAGACTATCCCATGCCTCTGATTTATATTCTGAGCCATAATAGTTTGTCTGCAATAGTCTGGGCCTATGTTCCTTCACTAGGAGTCCAACAAACAGTTTATACTCCTGGGCATCTTATCTTTGATTAAGGAATCTCACTCTAGCTTCACGAATGCCTGCCATGTCTACCATGGATCAAGACCAATGTAGAATGATGCTGTCCAACCAATTGCAGTTATCACTCATACTGTGACTGCACACACTGTTTGAAAATGTTCTGCAATGCTTACCATCATGCGAGCATGATGCTTGGCAGTGCATAATGATAAGCAGAGCGGAACATTGGCAAACAATCCAATATCAGCATTATTGGATGTATAGGCCTTTGTGTATGTGTTTTAGGCAAAAGTGAAGGCCATGCCAGTCCACACTGCAAGAATACACTGACAGGAATATAGTGCACTGTATATTTTCTATTTTTGGCTTTCTGCTTCCTGGGTGGTCCAGTGTTTGTGCTACACAGTGCATCACTCAAATTTAAATGAAGAAATCTAAGGAAAGGGAGAAGAAAATTCTGTGCTGTTATACAATCCTAAGATTTGAATATCATGGCATGACCTGTGATGTGCACCATACTTCTCAACTGGAAAATCCTGTAAGAGACATGTTAGAAAGTAATTATATACATTGCAGTTACTTACTTCACAACCCTCACAAGAGCATTCACTATAAAGTTGTGACATGTTGATGCTATCAACTATTGAACTTTATAAGGCAAATATAAGTTAAACATACAATGACCAGTTAAACACCACAAATGCAGATATACTAAGCAGTAAGTTAGCTATGCACCCTGAGCATCAGACACAGATTTTGTATCCCTGAATCAGAAAGGTAGAACACAAAGATATGACACAGTCATCATCACTTACACACGGTGTTGTGTGGGGTCATCAAGCCAAGTCTGACACAAAAGTTTGGCGAGTATGTGTGAGTAAGAAGGAGAATAAGGCAGACATTTGGACAAAACTTTCAATACAAATGGGCAGTGAGGCAAAAGACTAACTATTGTGTTTGTGTCTGTAGGGGTTCCTCCAGATGAAATTGGTGTGTGAGTGTGTGCATGAACACAACCAAGTTGAGTGCTAGCTCTATACCCTGGTGTGTTGGGCAGGTGTAGGCCATGCATGGTACAGGTGGCAGTTCATTGTTGTTGTCACTTTCCACAAGTACTGCCTCTGACAGGAGTTGTGCTGGCACATTGATGTCTAGGACCATGCTCTGTTGCAGTGGTACTATATGAACATGACTGCTGCTGGACAAGCTCCCTTCATGGGAATGCCCAGGACCACAACCCCATTGCTTGCCACATCTGTGTGTGCACAGCACACTCACTGATGGAGCAGTGGGCGTACTGCCATTATGGGGCCATGATCAGGCATGGCCATGTTGGCTGACAGCATATAATATGACTGACCTATACCCATGAGTACCCCATTCCCCTCACACACACTGCTTGTTCCATGACAGACAGTCATTGGTCCATCATGACGCCCCCATTTCAATGTATCATTCATCTGATACAATGAATTGTCAACATTGTAGAGGCAGTCATGCATGACAAACTGTACCACATTCACAAACCTGAGCATTTGTCTGGAGCACCTATGGGAATGTGCCTGTGCCCCCATGATTACCCTAAACATATGTTGAGTGGCACAGGAAGTAACACTTGCACCAGGTGGAGAAGATACAGCAGGCACATTCCGAGCACCCCTATCAATCCTTCTACATGGCACCTCACCCACAATTTGGCTATGGCCAGACTCAGCAGGCACTGAAGCCACAGTAGCCACACTTCCCTGATCAATGTCCTTGCCATCCACCTGTTCAATATCTGTGTGATCAGTGTACTGGGTCATAGGCCTACTGGCTGTGCCCAGTGTAAATGCAGGGGATGGATGTATGTCAGTCTCTGTGTCAGATTCAAACTATGCACCCCCCAACTGTGCCTCAGGTCATTGATGTGAATTCAGCCATCTCACTGGCATTACTGCAGATGCCCTAAAAGAAACCAGATGTGTAATATACATATGTATCACATATCTACAAAATAAGTGTTTACAGATGCAACATAAAAGAAAGCCAGTCAGTATTACCCACAGGAGAAACACTGAATAGTCTAGACATGTGAAATACTGACAGGCAGGATGTAAAACAAGGAGTGGAACAAGAGCAACATATCATTGTTAGTGCCAGAAGAGTAAAACACCTTATCCCTCACCCACAAATGAACAGGCAAATTACTCTTTTGGCTAAAAAAAAATCTTTGAAATGCTATAGGTGCTGTCAAAACACTTGTCACTGAAACATTTGTACATATTTCTCATGCATCATTCCTTTCAATGTATTTTCATGTCTTACCAATCATGTCTACATCTAAAATAGCTTGACAAACATGGCCATGCCATGAGTACACTTCTAAGTAATGCAGACAGATAGTGTAAAAGCCTGCTCTTCACATCATTGTTAAATACATCCCAGCATATGCAGTATGTAGGTGACAAAATGGAACCACACCTTCTGAGATTCAGTACTCCTCTGTACTGATATCCTGAAGAAAATGTTTCTCTCACTAATCCAAACATATAGTAGTCTCCACAACATCAGTTTTCCTAGCTACAGGGTTGCCTTTTATATGGTGTAGATTATTAAATTAAAGGATTGCAGCTGTTTGGGAGGAGGAAATTATAACAGCACTGCAAGCTGCCTTATTTCCACTGGGTGTGTCAGCTTATATCTAGAAAGAGTCTCTGGAGAGACCACAGACTTTTCTCATTAATATAACATAGAGGCTACAAACCATGCCACAATGTATGTGGATAGATTAAATGCCATGTCACTGTAATCTGTCTGGTATAGGATGAGGTCATGTCTGCCTGGCCTCCAACACACTGCCTTACCATGCCCTGTTGGGATTATTGCATATGAAATCTATCATATAGCTGATGACAGCAGCAGAGTCTGTTGAGGCCAGAATAAGAGTCCCGCATGCTGGTGTAAAATGCTGTCAGTAATGTCAAGCAACAGCTGACAGACCCACCCCCAGTTGATTGCAGCAATAATAGAACACCTACCTATTTAAATACACAGACTACAGAACACGGTACTTTATGCAAGTGCCACAGCTCAACTCCGACCTGAAGTGTGTCAGACAACATTTTATAACTGATGATATCAGCAGTGCCTGCTAAAGTAATGGTAAGTGTCCAACATGCTGGTGTAAAATGCCTTCAACAATGTCAAGCAATAACTCACAGATGCATGCGCACACAGACACCCATATAACTGCAGAGAGAATAGAACCCCTGCTTATCTAAGTACACAGCCTACAGAAAACGGAACTTAACACATGCATCACAGCATAAGTGTGGTTTATACAGGAGTGCAGGTGAACTTATAGTAGATGACATCAGCAGGCCCTATGAGAGAAAACAGGTTGGGAGGGCTGTATGGAATGGATTTGTAGGCTTTTGCAAGTATCAAAATACTGGCAATCCATGCCATTGGAGAAGTAACTCTAGTATACATCTACTCTGCTGACTAGACACGCACAGTTGACTACAGTGAGAAAAAAAGCCTACCTATCTAGGTGCACAAAGTATAGAGAGCACAGTACTTAACACAAGAGCCATGATACATGTCTGATTTATACAAGAGTGCAGGTGAATTCATAGCAGATGACATCAGCAGGCCATGTGAGATGTCTAGGCTTGTGTAAGCATAAAAATATTGGCAATTCATGCAATTGGAGAAGTAACTGTAAGATACCACATCTACTCTGCTGACTAGACACACACAGTAAACTGCAGTGAGAACAGAACCCCTACTTATTTAAGTGCTTAGACTACAGAACATAGTACTTAATGCAAGCACCACAGCACAAGTCTGATTTATATAGGACTGCAGGGTGAATTTATAGTAGATGACATCAGCAGGCCATGTGGGGGACAAATGTTGGGAGGGCGGCATGAAATGGATGTGTGGGCTTGTGCAAGTGTCAAGATGCTGGCAATCCATGCCATTGGAACAGTAACTGTAAGATACCATGCTTATTCTGCTGATTAGACAAACACAGTTGACTGCAGTGAGAACAGAACCCTTACCTATCTAAATGCACAGACTACACTGTACTTAATGCAAATGCCATGACACAATACTGATTTATATAAGAGTGCAGGTGCACTTATAGTAGATGGCATCAACAGGCTATGTGGGGAACAATGGCTTGGGAGGCCTGCATCAGCACATAGATTTTTAGCATTATATGAGGCTACTAGGCTAATAGCACTAGGCAGTTTAGAAGCCTAGCTGAGTAACAACACAAGTACCCTTACTAAGGATAGTTGGATGTCTGAGTTTAGCAAAGTGAGGTTGTGAGCACCACCAACTGGCACTGTCCATGAGGGAGCACACAGCAATGTATATTCTACTTTGTAGTATGGTTGATATATGTGTGGAAAAAGTACTGAGACCACAGGGTTGTGGTCCTTGGTGGGGGTGAGGGTGCAACACATGGATGTATTGTAAATATATGCATATAGTTAGAACAGCTTCTTAGTTTTCAATGTTTCCACATGTAGTTTTATGTCATACAAAGGAAATGGACAATAAACACTAATAATAAAGCATCATATATATACAATTCCATTCCACAGTGAGCAGTGAGTTTGTTTTATAGTTAACAAAGTGTGTACCCATGCAAGATACACATGTTTGCATGTAGGTAAGCCGTGCAGAAATGGGAGCAACATTACTAATATCTGACAGTTAGTATTGAGTATCTAACATATTCTTGCTGGTTATTAGCAATGCATTTGCATGATGGTAAGCAGAGTGCAACAGTGGGTAAGCAATGCAATTTCAGGGCTAATGCATGTACAGGCAGTTGTGTATGTGTGCATAAGTGAAAGCCATGCCTTCCAGATAGCAGGGATACATTTACAGGACTATAGGACACAGTATACCCACAGTCATACATTTGATCATAAATGTGATAATACATAGATTACTAAATCAGTAACAGTAACAGTGTATGGAACATGGGTTATTCAAACCCAGGACCATGTTAAAGGCAGATCTGCACTTATACATGTTGCCACATGAGGAAACAGTTACCTTTGTTGCACTTCATTGCTGTAAATTGCAATGTCACAGCAGTTAAACAAAGGTTGCACACTCTGTACTAGAACCCAGTACCATCTGTACTCCAGGATGGATTTCTGCCATGGCCAAGAGCATTAGTTGAATGTATCCTGTTCCTATTTTTGGCTGTCTGCTTTCTAGGTGGTTTTGTTTTTCCTGTTTCTACAATGCCACCCTTTGCACAAACCAGATACGTACAGCCAAACCCGAAATGTATTTATCTGGTTCCACTGTTTACACTACATGGTGCATCACACAAAAAAATGGAATTATAAACAAGAAAATTTATTAAAGAAACAAATGGGGGCATAAGTGAGATGAGGAAAAGCAGTACAAAATGATCATTCATATGGTATATTTCTACATAGTTTGGGATTTGAACTCCCACGTCAATGTAGCTTCAGGAAACAGGATGAATACCTTATTCCTCTTTGCCACACAAACAACCATGTAGCAGAGAACTGAAGCCACTTTCACCCAACCAACTGCAACAGAATGTGCACTGCTATCAAACCATCAGCTACTATATGTACATCAAATTATCTTTATTATATTGGACATAGTGCACTTAGTGATCACACAATCTCCTATGATTATGCTTGCAAATATACAGCTTTGTCTTACATTTCTGTGTTTCTTGGTAATTCATCACTTATCTGAACAGTAGTGTGAGACATGCAGAGTGTAAGCCATTCCATATCATTGGCCTAAAAATGTGTGAGGATATTAACTGTGAGTAATATGATATGCAGTTGCCAGCAACTGAAGGCCAGGATGGATGGCACAAACAAGCATACACTGTTCTATTGGTAGGAGCATAGCTGAGTTATTGTTATGACACAAACAAGGCTACACTTGATCTTTTGAGGGGGACACAGCTTAATTAATATTATGGCACAAACAAGCATAGCCTGTTCTTTTAGGGGGAGCAAAGGTGAGTTACTGCTATGGCACAAACAAGGATATGATGCTCTTGTCACATTCCTTTTTCTGCATCCTGCCTGTTGCTTGATCTTGGGAAGGGTTGTGAAGTCAGAAACTTCAATGTGTATCATTAGTTTCTAACGTCTCTTCTTAATAATTTATCAGAACAAAGGTATGGTGCTAAACTGATTGCATGCACTGATCATCAGTAATTTTGATAGGTATGACTGGTTGAATCTTTGTTGCCTGAGGCCTACTACTTACTAAAGGACATGTATGTATAAGTAAAATAAGTCTCTGCTGTCACATGTTAAGGTAATTTCTGTATAAACCCACCACTATTTACGTGATTACTGTATTAAGTTAAGAAATACAAGGATATGCCATAATATTATTAAAAAATACACTGTAGGGTCAGGACTTACCTTGCGAATGCAGCAATTGACACAGTTTTAGTTCAGGGCTGTCTCTGTCTGAAGCAAATAGTACACAGTCAATATATGAGGAAGTAAAGGTTGTGTAAATTGCCTGGCATCAATTTTACTATATGTATGTGAGTAGGATAAAGGTATTAGGGAACTAGGTGATCAGTGAATGTGCTATGCATTGTCTCTTGGCTAAAGAATACTGAGCACTCCTACATCTGCCTGCAGCCACAGCAGCTGGTGGCTCCACCTCAGTGTCCTCCTCTGACTGTGGTTGTGGTGACCTAGGTGTTGGTAGAGGGATGTGTGTCCCTTCCTCTTGTTGATCCTGCCGCTGTTTCTGCAGGATCAGATTGTGCAGTATAGCACATACTGTGAAGATTTGTGTGCATGTGCGTGGATTATACTGCAGGCCTCCTACAGATGTGTCTAGGCACTGGAAACGTGACTTCAGCAGCCCAAACACATGCTCTGTGATGTTTCTGGTTTGAGATTATGCCTCATTATGGCATTCTTCCATGGCTGTGTGTGCACTTCTGATGGATGTCATCAGCCATGGTTCTAGTGCATAGCCAGCTTCCCCTAGTAAATGTCCCTGTGCGATGCCCCTGGCAAACATCTGGTACAACTGTGATGGCTGCCAGATGTGGGAGTCATGATAACTGCCAGGTTTGCCAGCACACATATTCAAGATAATTCCCTGGACATTACATATGACTTGGCAATTGATGGATTGGTATCCCTTGTGGTTAATCTAGATTCAAAAAAGTCAAGAATAAAGCCAGCACCATATGTGGAATAGCAACTTAAATTTAATGTGTAAAAAATAACATAAAATAAAACTGATAGCACATTAACACAAAAAATAACTCATAGGTATTGGAAATAAACCCATAACCACTTAAACCAAACCAGTGTTGGCCAGAATGCCTTCTTCAGTGAAGTGCCATAAATACTGAGTTAAACAAACCCATTTATAAAGACACAAAACCAGCCCACCAAACAATCCCATTGGATCATACATCATTCATCAATAATGTTCATTCAAACCTGGAGAGAACAAATCCCCCCAAATTAATTTTCCATTTCCTCTCTTTAACATTTAATATGGAGTGCCAACATGATTTATCACTACATTCACCCTTAATACAGTCAATAGTCGCAAACCTGAAGTTTGCCTGTGTATGTTTTAAAGTGTGTTTGTAAAGTGCATTAGATTGCCTTTTATTTTTAATGTCACTGATATGCTCACCTATTCTAAATTTCAAAGGCCATCATCTGCCCTATATAAAAGGCAGAACAAGAACAAGTAGCCAGATAGATCACTCAAGAGGTGCTGCAATTGGCAAAAAACTCAATGTTGTACATGCTGGGTGTATTTTGGCTTGTGAATTCAGTAGTTTTAAAAACCCTATGACGGTGTGAGCAATGCCCACATGCCATACAACCCTCCAAATTGTCCCCTGTAAGCGTTCTTTGAACATACAATTCCCTATTATAACCCATACCTTTATAATGAGAAAACAGTGATCCTAAAGTGCGGCCCCTCCAAAATGAAAAAGAACATCTGTCACCTAAACAAATAGCAAGTTCCTCATCCCCCATCAAGATATTTCAATGTATACTGACTGTCCGCATGAAGGCATTGGTATTTCTACCAAATGTTGTCACTAATCTGATGGGGGGATTGTTCGCCAAAGGTTTCTTATGGTATTCCAATAGGTTAAGTCTATCCTGATTCGCGGCCCAATTACAGGCTGGTTTGGTTTAGTTGGTTTTGGGTTTGTTGCATACACCTATGAGTTATTTTTTGTGTTAATGTGCTATCAGTTTTACTTTATGTATATTTATGTTGCTATTCCACATGCAGTGCAGGCTTTATTTTTGATTTTGCAGCTGTATGTTTGGAGCCTTTGCACCTGCCTTACTTGTGGATTTGTTCTGTTCTGCATTTGGATTTGGTTCCCGCTGTTGGCGACTGTGTGGTATGCATCCACCAGCCTGGTAGTGGCTTTTTTCCATTTCCATTACTAGTATTTGTAACTTTTTATTTTTGGAGTGAATCTACAACATCTTTTTACAGTGATATGTGGATGGGCATTGTGGGCATCTTTCTGCCTTGTCACTGACTGTCGTGAGCCTAGTGATTACACTCGCAAACACCTTCTAACTTTATTTTTTACCTGGTTGGTGTTTGGAAGGAACTTATACATCACTTCCTCAATTTGTGGCTGGACATTGTTTCTGTGAATTAGTACGTAAAGACCTATACATTAGACTCTACCTAGGCACGTTCATTAGTGCTTTGGGTTGGTAACATCGTGGTGATTTTTCTGAAGCTGGTGTTCTTCCTGTCTGTCGATAATTTTGGGTTATCGATTCATCGGACGTGTTTTGTTTGTATGTAGTCTATATGTTTCCATCTTTGCCATAGGAGCTATCCCTAATCATTTTGGACACTTGGTGGGACAACATTTATTGGACTGACATTCGTTGGATGTTATGCATTTTCAACATCGCTATTTTTACATCGAGGGGCCTGTGCATTGGACAAAGTATTGAATATCTATATTTGGAGAGAATTTGTGGATATAATAATCTTTGGATTTGTTGGTTTCCACTACATTGAATAACGGGCGTTGACATCCGGGAACTTTTTTGCCAATATTTGAAGTTCTGCTGAATCTGGTTCGCCAAACTATTGATAAAAGGCTATATAGGACTTGTTATATAACAATATTATGTGTTTCACTTATGTTTATAGTTAGGTCACTCTCACTTGGTATGTTTGGACTGAGTATCCAACTTTTATGGGGATTATTTGTGTGCATCCTACTTTTTAGGCATTGTGAAACGGGTGTTATTATTCACCATTTTGTTCCACTTCTGGGATTTTTCTTGCCTAAAGCCATTGATAAAACAACATATGGGACCAGTGATGTAATCATATGGTTTGTCTAGCTTATTTGTCAGATACAGATAATTTATATTTTTTGCTAGAGTGAACTATATAATATTCTTGGACAATTTAATATGTGCAATAAGGAACACTATTAGGTCTCGGATGTTACAGTTCCTAGATGTATTATGTTTGTTGTATTATACTAAATTGCATTTAGTTTGGTCTTTGGGCTCCTGGGGACTGGACATTTATTTTCAGTATTTATATAATGGTTCTTGTACATAATCTTCTATAGGTTGGGCCTATTAAAGTCTTATTAAAGTATTTAGATACTAGTTCTTTCCATACAGGCTCCTTATTAGACCTATATTATATACGATTGGGGCTTGGTTGGTTTCTGTTTTTCTATATTTAGTGTAGACCATTGTCTTAGCTGATTGTTGACGTTCATTCAGTTGGAGGATGTACAATATGGTTGTTAGGACTTCTACTTGTGGGGCTCTGGTTTGATTGGTGCCATTTCATCTGTGTGTATATGTTAAGAGTTTTTGTTGTCGGTTAGCTTTTTTTAGTTTGGATTGGTTTGGGCTAGATTTATACCTTGGAATGGTTTTCCACACCCAGAGTTACAGTACTTCAGGCCAAGTTTTTTTGGCATTCATATTATAATACAGCTTGAATATATGTGGGATGGGACCACACTACATTTAAATTCTTGTGGATTATTTGTGGTTCATCCGCTTGACCGATTTTTTGGGGGGGTGATTTTGATACATAGCATTGTGTACTGGAAGCAATAAATCTTTATGTTATTTTGGCTTGTACCACAAGGGCTATCATTGTATCAGAACTTGGAATGGTTGAGTTGAATATTTATATTGCTCAACCGTTTTGAAATGGTTGAGATGCATTATTGATATTAAAGTTTACTGACACATGGCATTGTGGTCATTTTATGCTGATTCCACTGTACACAAGAGCTATTTATGGTATCAACTTTCACTTGATTGGTCAAGTGTTTTTGGACACCACTATATGGGCATTATACCTATTGGATACTATGCTTTGAATTGTAGTGTTGGCCCGTTCTCCAGAATATCAAGTTTTTCTGGTTTAACATTCTCAGTATATGATTCCTTTTTGTCTTCAGAATATGATTGGCTCCAGTAATTGTTACTTTGGGTTGTGTAATTCAGTGACCATAACAACTGTCTATGGCTGGATTCATTCACTAATATGTTTTAGGGGGTGGACTGCCTAATCCATCCAAACCTTGTTAGGTGACGGTAGGGGTCCTACATGATATTGTACATAGATCTGTTATTTATTTAATCTTGTTACAGAGTACTGTTGGATTCTTTACCAGTCATGGATTTGGCTTCCCTTATCCAGGGTCTATCATCTATCATCTAATAGAGATGATTTGGAGGTATTTGGCTTAGGATCAGGGAATGACCAGCTGGGCTCGGGTCCTATAGATAATGATTCTGTCAGTCTTTGTAATGGCATATTTTCTAAACTTACTAAATGCATTAAGTACCTTAGAAATAATGTTTGGCACTTGAGACTTTTCAAGGCCTACCAACATAAGCAGATTATCCCCAGGGGATTGAGGGTTAAATTACAACCACTTGTTCATAATGTGGATGACTTATTAGCTGAACAATGAGCACAGGTACAGCAACATGCCTCTATGGGCTTTGTTAATGCACTAGCATCATATTACAAATGCACAGTCCAACAAGACACACATACTGTTGAATCTCTGTGTTCAGAAGGGTCTATATTATATCACTGAACGCTTAAAAAAGCAAACGCTGATTGATCGACCTGATTTAAGTGAAAGCTTACAATCTCGAACTGTCAGGTCAGTGATTTTTTTCCCAGGGAAAAAAATCGATGATCCAAAACACATACACACAACACAAGCACACCAAACAAACAGAAACCCACACACATACACCTAAAATCTGATACCTAACCCTACACTAAACTATGCACACACCACTAACTACCCACTTACCTTAACCCAAACCCTAACCCTAAGGTCCATCACTATCGCACACTCACCTCACCCGCTCCCTAACCCTAACTCACTTAAATCCGTCCTAACCCTCATGTCCACTCAATCGCACACACACCTAACCCGAGCCCTAACCCTAACTCACCTAAATTACCCTAACATTCACATCCACACAATCGCACACTTACCTAAATCCGACCGGTAACTTCCCATCATAACACTGAAAATACCGAAGCAACAGGAACAGACAACCAAATTCTTTCCTTAGGAAAAAATTTGAGTTTCTGCTGCTTCGATATATTGCAGTTTCGTGAAAATAAGTTTGATTAATCAGCGTTCGCTTTTTTAAGTGTTCGAGGATATAATATAGACCCGTTCAGAAGCAGTAGCCTTTGAATCTTTACCTTGCTATAAACCTTGTTTGCATCAGTTAAGTAATGATCTTTTGGGTCTGGAGCAGACCCTTAAAGACAAATAAACTAAGAAGTTTAGAAGGGACCTAGGGGATTATGAATGAGGTAAACCCTTTGATTATCCCAAAAATGTGAAGTTTAATCTTTCTGAGAGAAAACCCCTGATGTTTAAGAGAAACATACCCAAATCCATTTTGAAGAGGAATAGGGATACCCCAAGTTACACCTCTGGGGATGAATAATCCTCCAATACAGAGGTGGATGCATACCACACAGTCGAGTTACCTGATCCAAAAAAAAGTAATCTGGGACACCCTTTAGGGCCAGGAATCACAGAGGGGGGAGGCAGCACAAATCCTGTAAGCAGTCTAAAGGGTCTACTCAAGTTGATGAAGCAACAATAGTTCCTTGCATGAATGTACACAATATATCTTCAGTGGTCCTATCTGAAGCAAAAATTCATGTTTTGAATAAAGGTGTAAATTTTGTGCCCAGCTTTTTTGTCTCTGAACATTCTTTTGCTAAAGATGCTATGGATTTTTGTAGATTGTTGAATCTTAGATTATTTTTTGAAGATAGTGCGCCTAATACAAATGCTGGCTTTAAATTTCAAAGATCTACTTTTATGCCTTTCATGTCATCCACTGTTTCAGTTTTTTTAAATAATGTTCTCAAAGATTTTCTTTTCAATAAGTTTAATGATTTTTCTTTTTCCAACAATATTACCCGTAACAAGATGCAGTGTATTGACAAACTCAAGAACAATAAGAATATTTGCTCATTTTAAGTCAATATTAGGGTTTTTTCCTTGTATTATGTTACTTATGCTAGTTAAAAAACAATGTCATGCTTTCATAACTGATAGTATTCCTTCATTTAAGGGGTTTTGGTGGTTAGGCACCGCGTTGTATTGGAAGGAATATTATGCTATATTCAACATGGTTTTTACTTTTCCTTTGGTTGGTTATACTAAGTGGATCTCCAGTACCCTATTATGTCTATCTACTTATATAATTTCTTTTTCATATGTATTCCTGATGCCATATTTGCTGAATTGAAGAATTCAAAGTATAAGTACATTAATCTATAAAATGATTTGCACATGGTATGGGCCATAGATTTGTGGAATGTTAGAGGTTTACAAAATAAAGATAAAAGGAATCTCCTACTACATCTGATGCTTAAATCACAAGCTAATATATGTTTTCTGCAGGAAACCCATATGCTCAAAGATGTCTGCTCAAAAGAAATAAAAAGGAATTGGATAAAGTCTATTATAGCTGTGGGGGATAGTTCTAACTCAAAGGGTGTTGCCATCATAGTTAAAAATTACTTTCAGGGGGTAATATATGAGGTAAATTCAGACAAAAATGGTAGATGGTGCTACTTCACCTCCACACTCCCTAATTCCATTAAACCAGTCCTTTTTTTAAATGTCTATGGTTCTTGCTCACAACAACAAATCTTTATTATGGAGATTTACAATATTCTTGGCACATTTCAAAATTACCAATTTGTACTTGGAGGCGATTGGAATGCTGTTTTAAACCCTGACTTAGATCATACAAGCAAATCCTTAGCGTATAACTTTCAAGCCTCTTTAGCTCTTGGAGAATTAATGTCTGATTTTAACCTTTTGGATAAAATTTCTTTCAGTGAGATTTCAACCAAAGATAAAATATATACTTACTATTCAAAATGCTATAACACTTGGTCTCATTTAGACTTAATTTCTGAGTTCCTGTCAAACTTTAAACTAAATTTCTCTATTGCTCCTAGATTTTTTTCTGATCATGCAAAAATCTCCCTTAACATTATACTCACTTCAAAGGCACCTTTAACTTCCGTATACAGTAATTGGACATTAAACAATAACTTATTATATAACAAGGACATAATTCAAGAAACTAATGAGATTTTATTAGATTTTGAATCTAATCTTGAGTATTCGCATATACCAATAGATATCCAATCGGCGGCCTGTAAAGCCAGACTGAGAGGCCTCCTAATAAGCAAGGCTTCCTTTTACAAAAAGCTTAATAAAGAGAAGGAGCTAAACTTAACCTTAAAACTCTCCACATTAGAAAAGAAACAGAGACTGAACCCTGATCCTGGAATTAGTAAGCTGATAAATGATACCCAAAAAGACCTTCTACAGCTACATCAACAAAATTTATCTTTGCAAGAACAAAAACTTATTGCAACTTATTCTGAGTGGGCACAAATTCCATCTAAGACCCGTTGTCAGAATAATAAAAGTTAATTAATACTCCCCCAGAATTTCGATGTTGCAATATCAGAATAAAATTTATAAATCTGATTCGGAAATTATACAGCTATTTCATTCTCTTTACTCTGATGTTTATAGCAAGAAAGCTGATAAAACATGTAATCCTCTCCTGTGAAACTTTCTGAATACTATTAACTTCCCTTCTCTGAATGAGAATCAAAAGTCGATGTTGTCGGCTCCGTTAGAGCTCCAACAGATACAAGTGGTCATTAACAACATTAAATTAGGTAAATCACCAGGCCCAGATGGGTTTACCTCCAACTTTTTCAAAGTATTTAACTCAACAATCTCTCTTATTCTTTTAAAGGTATTCAATTTCATTATAAAAATGGGATCTTGGACTTACACTGGAATACCTCGAAAACTATTCTGATTTTAAAAAATAAACAAGACAAAACAGATCCTCACAATTACAGGCCCATCTCACTAATAAATGTTGATATAAAGATTTTATCCAGTGTTCTGGCCAAAAGACTTAAAATCATTATGCCCTCTATAATCTCCTCTGATCAGGCAGGTTTTATGAGTCACAGACAGACTTGGGACAATACTCTAACCTTAGACTCTTTAATACAATTTACAAAAAGAGACAGAAATCCGATTTATCCCTTAACATTGGATGCATCAAAGGTTTTTGATAGGGCAAATTGAGATTTTCTGCTTCTAACACTAACACACTTTAATATACCCAAAGTTTTTTCTGATATGATTAAGGTACTTTACGAAAACTCCTCCACTTACTTATATGTAAATAAAAACATCTCCAGCCCATTCAAAATTACAAACGGAACCAGACAAGAATGCCCTCTTTCTCCTTTTCTTTTTAACATCTTCATTGAACCTTTTTTTCTATACTTAACTCAGAATACTCATCACTCGATCCCCAAAATTCTAAATACTAACATATTGTTTTCTGCTTTTGCTGATGACCTTAATTTATACTTCCAAAATCCAAACACAGATTTAGGTAAAATCATGGAAACCATTGACAAATTCTCTGAAGCCTCAGATTATCAGGTTAACCATAAGAAATCACACATTTTTCCTATTAATCCCGTGAACCATAAAACTAATTATTTTACTGATTTCCCTTTTAAAACAACTTTCAATCTTAATTACCTGGGCATACATTTTGAACATAACCAAGCTTCTATGCTCCAGAACAATTTTCTAAAAACATGGTCCAAAATTCTTCAGGATCTCCAAAGATGGAAACTCATAAATGTGTCCCTTCTATCAAAAGCTGCGATAGTGAAAATGAATGGTTTCCCCAGACTCCTCTACCAATTTAATGCCTCTAACCCTATTATACCAAATACCCTATTCTCCAAGATAAATACAGAACTAGCCAAATTTATTTGGTTTCCTAAGTCAGTTAGGATATCCTATTCCAAACTAACTTATCCTAAGATTAAAGGAGACCTAAGCCTGCCAAACTTTCATCTCTATTATATGATTATTTGCGCAAAAAGAATTTTAACTATTTCCAATTTAAACTCAGATACTTATAACTCCTCCCCTTCTTGGATGAGAATATGGTACCAACATGTTCTTTCCAAACAATCAGTCCTAAAGCTCTCCCTTTCCTTTCTCTCCCTGTTATTAACAAATACAAAATATCCTGTTCTCTAAAGCATAAAATCAGAGTTTTCCACAATCTGATATAATCGATTAACTTGGAAGAATCTCTCTATTTTCTTCAATCTCTTCATCTTAACTCCAATTTTAAAATCAATAACTTGATGATTAATCTATCTGATTTTCCTCTTATCATAGACATCACTGCATGGGACATTTTTAAATACAAAGATAAATCCTTGTCCGAATTATGACTGATTCTTAAAGTCAACAATAAATACACGATTATTCTACGTCAATTAAGAGAACTTGTTATAACAAAATTTACAAATCCTTTGACTGGTCTTCAAAATATCTACAGTCTTTGCAAGGTGATATCTACTATTTCTAGCTCTAAGAAAATGCTTTCCAGATCCTATGACCTCATAAATTCCATGATACATAATTCGGTATGCCTTTTCTCTTCTTACTGGTATAACCAAGGCACTCTGTTTACAAAAGAAAATAAATTATCTGACATAAAAACTACTCCGGAATTATCCCCATTTAAAAAACGTATTTACACACAATTAATGATCAATAACAATTCATACTATACTCCCTCTGTGCTAAATAAATTTGATTCCAAAATTTCCTCCTCTTGTGCTTCCTGCTCCTTCCCAAAAGTGGACTTACTACATATTTTTTTGGTTTTGCAAACACACCCACAAACTTTGGTGCTCCTTAAAAGTTCTTTTGGAGAAAATGGGTTATCATAAATCCACCCTCTCCTGGGAAACAGTGATTCTTCACATATTTAACACAAAGTTACCCAAGCTAAAACAGCATGTTCTAATTATTCTCTGCTCCCTCACCAAATTATATATTACTAAGAACTGGTTGGACTGCACTAAATTATGTTGGAATGGATTCAAGGAGATGACCTTAAAATATATCTCAGCGCAAAAGTTCATCATAAAAGGACCTAGTAAAAAAGCCTATTTTAGTAATGTCTGGGCCTGCCTTTTTGACTTAATTCTTTGTGATTAATTCTATTTACCCTTTGATGTCTATCTGGACATATGGCATCTTTTCCACACTGTGCTGTACTTGGGGATCCACTGTAATATTTTATAATTCTATTTAATTCTTCCAACCCTCTTCTTTATATGATAGCATTTTAGTTTTTAGTTTATTAATATTGCACATAATTAGTGTGGGTTTTTTATTTTATTATTATTATTATTATTATTATTATTATTATTATTATTATTAGATTTATTAGATTGATTAGATATACAATGTTTTTCATTCAGAAACTGTGTAATGTCTCTCTTCTCTATCTCCTCATTGTATTGTTTTGTTATTATGCTACAAACAAAATAAAAAGTTATTTGAAAAAAAAAAGAACAATAAGAATATTGTGATTTCACAAGCAGATAAAGGAGGGGCTGTAGTAGTTCAAGATTGGGCCTCTTACCAGGCCAAGGCCAATAAACAACTTAAGGATTGCAGGCACTATACTTGGATTACCTTCGATCCTACTAAGGGGTTCAAATTGACTATTGATGCCTTCTTAAGGGAAGCCAAGGAAGAGGGTATCATCATCAATTCAGACCTGGCACAACTGACAGTTCAGATACCTAAAAAAACAACATTTTTATCTTTTACCCAAGATACATAAGGACCCTGTCTCTCCACCTGGTAGACCTATAGTGTCAGGTAATGGCTACCTTACCAAACTCCTTTCAGAATATTTGACCTATTATTTGAAACCATTATTGGTCCTGGTTAGGTCACGCATTCAAGACACAACACAATTCTTGAGGATTATATCAGATTCACAGTTGGAAGCTGATTGGCTTCTGTGCACCCAGGATGTTACATCCCTTTATACTAACATCCCACATTAGGCTGGGCTGATGGCCCTGCAAGATTGGCTGAATGTATCATAACTCTATAGACTTGGGTTTAACACCTTCTTAGTTTGTCTACCGGAACACGTATTGACTAAAAATGTTTTTTACTTCCAAGACCAATGTTTTTTACAGAAACAGGGGACAGCAATGGGTGCTTCTTTCGCACCCATATATGCAGATCTATTTATGGCCTACTTAGAGGAGGAGTTAATTTACAACTCTACCCACAATTTGTTTATTGATGAAATAGATACCTGGAGGCATTACCTCGACAATTGTTGGCTTGTGTGGAAATCAGATGTCACTTACCTGGAGGAGTTTGTGACCTATCTCAATGAAAATAAATGGGCTATTGAGTTTAAAGTCAGTTTCAACAAAACCCACATTACTTTCCTGGATGTTCTGGTTAGTCATAAGCCAGACAATACTTTAGATACCCAAGTTTATAGGAAATTTCCACAATATAATTCACTCCTCCATGCCAGTAGTTTCCACCCACAACATGTGATTCAGAATATCCGCAAATCTCAATTCCTCCATGTTCGTAGAATCTGCTCTGATACCCAGACCTATCATCAATATGAACAGGATCTCATTTCCTGTTTTGGGTTATCCATCTTGTAACATTATGCGGGCCTGTAATTGGGCCGCAAATCAGGATAGACTTAATCTATTGGAATACCATAAGAAACCTTTGGCGAACAATCCCCCCATCAGATTAGTGACAACTTTTGGTAGAAATACCAATGCCTTCATGCAGATGATCAATAGACATTGGAATGTCTTGATGGGGGATGAGGGACTTGCCAGATGTTTAGGAGACAGATGTTCTTTTTCATTTCGGAGGGGCCGCACTTTAGTCTCACTGTTTTCCCATTATAAAGGTACGGGTTATAATAGGGGAATTGTATGTTCAAAGAACTCTTACAGGGGACATTTTGAAGGGTTGTATGGCATGTAGGCATTGCTCACACTGTCATAGGGTTTTTAAAACTACTGAATTCACCAGCCAAAATACACCCACTATGTACAATATTGAGTTTTTTGCCAATTTCAGCACCCCTTGGGTGATCTATCTGGCTACTTGTTCTTGTTCTGCCTTTTATATAGGGCAGATGTCACAGCCTTTGAAATTTATAATAGGTGAGCATATCACTGACATTAAAAATAAGAGGCAATCTAATGCACTTTACAAACACACTTTAAAACATACAGAGGCAAACTTCAGGTTTGCGACTATTGACTGTATTAAGGGTGAATGAAGTGATAAATCATGCTGGCACTCCATATTAAATGTTAAAGAGAGGAAATGGATAATTAATTTGGGGGGTTTGTTCTCCCCATGTTTTAATGAACATTATTAATGAATGATGTATGATCCAATGGGATTGTTTGGTGGGCTGGTTTTGTGTCTTTATAAGTGGGTTTGTTTAACTCAGTATTTATGGCACTTCACTGAAGAAGGCATTCTGGCCAAAACTGGTTTGGTTTAGGTGGTTTTGGGTTGATTCCCTACACCCATGAGTTATTTTTTTTGTGTTAATGTGCTATCAGTTTTACTTTATGTGTATTTTTACACATTACTATTCCACATGTGGTGCTGGCTTTATTTTTGACTTTGCAGCTGTATGTTTGGAGACTTTGCACCTGCAGTACTTGCGGGTTTGTTCTGTTCTAATCTAGATTCTACCTTGCTCACCCGGCAGTTTCTTAATGTGTACATCAGTGCAATCTATAGCACCCAGTACTTCAGAATAGTGAACTCAGAAGAAATGCTGTGATAACAGAGACTGCAAGCATGAACTGGATAACATCTACACTTTATTCAGCACGAAATAACAACCACATGAACGCCTTGAATACAACCATGCGTTTTCGTCCACACAATTCAGACTTCATCAGATAAATCAATTAATTGTCTTAATTGCATTTATACTACTTTTAAAATGATAAACCAATGAAATCCCTTAATTTCATTTCAAATACACAAATCATTCCCTACATGGGCTCATATTTATCACTACATTACATTCTATTCTTGTGGATTCAGCTAATAAATGCTAACTTTAAAATTGTTTTTAAAAACATCGTAATAAATTTTATTCCATAAATACTTTAAAAATATCAATCCTAAATATTAATTAAAATATAATATAAAATCTAATCTTTTAAGAAATAAAGTGCTTACAAATGCAATGTTAAAATGATTCCTTTCTTTGCCAATAACAAAATGTGAGGAAACAGCACCATCTATTTTCACAAAAAGATATTGCACTAGTATTTTTTCTCTTCTTTACATTTGTGTAGCCCTTATCTTTAATAGTGGCAAAATAGAAAGATAGTCATTTAACCCTGGAAATTTTCCTGCTTCCAGGGTTACTTGCCACCACAATTCTTTACACTCTATTCTTTCTTCCCATGGGCCATCCCTAATACCATTCTTAATCTGTTCCAAAACCAAAAAGAAGAATTTATAACCTACACATACTTTAGAATGTTTAAATAATGCATTTGTTTTATTACCTTTGGATATATCATAAATGTGTTCATATATTCTTCTTTTTAGTGTTCTCTCCGTTTTCCCCACATAAAAAGCATTACATTGTCCACATAAGGCAAGGTATACTAACCCCTTAGTGTCACAATTATAATACCCTTTGCTTCTAATCCACCTATTTCTACTTTCCAAAAATATGCCCCCCTTATTAATAATGAATTCACACTGATTACACCTTCCACATTGGAAGGTGCCTAATTTTTTTTCACCATTCCTGCATGATTTGGAATTATTATTATTATTATTTTCTAATATATTCCTTATACTTCTTGAATTTTTATAAACTACCTTAGGTATTATTTTAGGCACATTCTCCAAATCAGTAAGGGAGATAAATGTTTCCCACTCTTTTTGAAAAATCCCTCTTATGTTATAATTAGTTGCATTAAATTCCAAAACTAGGGCTTGTTGAAATTCACCTCTATTTTCCATCTCTTTACACTCATTATAATTGTGTATTATATCAGGAATATTACCAACCCCTTTAATAGGTTTCAATTTATTTTCTCTACCCTTTTCTACCGCCATTCTAATAACATTAATAAATTCCCTAGGATACCCCCTATCTATGAACATATTTTCAAGAAAATTACATTCTTTAATAAAGTCACTATCTAAACTTGTCATTCTGCTACCTCTAACATATTGTCCCTTCACTATATTCTTTTTACAGTGTGCTGGATGTGCACTATTATAGTGAAGGAAGGAATTACAAAAGGTTGGTTTTCTGTGTATTCTAGTTTCCAATTTATTATTGTCAGACTTATACATTTCCAAATCTAGATATTGTAGGGTTTTATAAGACGTATTATAGGTAAATATTAGAAAGTTAGTACTATTATTTATATATTCTATAAATTCCTCAAATTCTATATTACTTCCTGTCCAAAATATAACTATATCGTCTAGGAATCTACGATATAGCGTCCAACAGGAACTGAACTTTGAATGTAAAATAAATGTTTCCTCCCACTTAGACAAAATTATATTAGCAAATGTAGGAGCACAGGCAGCTCCCATGGCTACCCCCTGAATTTGCTGAAAAAATTCACCATTGAAAACTAAAAAATTATTCTGTAGGACCAAATCCATGAGGCCTGTGCTCACTACCTTTTCCCTATGAGATAAATTTTTGTCATGGAAAACTACCTCTTCAAACATTTTCATACCTATCTCATATGGTATACATGAAAAAAGATCAATAATGTCAATAGTAACAAATAATAAGTTGTCAGAATATAGTTCTGGTGATATTTCTCTTAATAAATCCCAGGAATTCTTTAATATTATTTTATTATTCACCCAGATATGTTTAACCTTAGTATCCACAAATTTAGCTAAAGGCAATGTTTTTGAGCCATCCGCAGATACTATAGGTCTAAGTGGGGGGGGGGGTCTTCAGAATTTTTATGGATTTTGGGTATTCCAAAAATAATAGGGATTTTGGGTTTCTCTACATTCAAATAGGCATACATTTTTTATCAATAACACCTTCATATAACATATCTTTTAATGCTATTTCAATTTTATTATATGCCAAATACACTTCATTTTTAGAAACACAATTGTATTTATTTTCATCCCTTAATATTTGGTTCATTTTTCCCTCATAATGTATTATATCCATAATCACAATCCCCCCACCTTTATCTGGTTTCATAACACGTATTCTGGGGTTAGTAGTCATATTATCCAGAATTATTTTCTCATCTATACTGAGATTTGCTTTGTATTTAACTTTCTTGTCCATATATCTCACTTCTTTTTCTAAAATAAGTTCAAAATTTTTAATTGGGGGTGTATCGGGGGGTTATATGTAGATCTACATACTAATTCTTGATGATTATAAGTTGTGTTATTTATTATATTTTTGGAAAATATCATTTCTAAATTAATTTTTTCTTAAAAACATTTTTATATCTAAAATAGTCCTAGTTAGATCACCCTTAATGTATGGAATATATTTGAGTCCCTTACTCAAAAGACTGAAATGTTCCTTAGTCAATGGATTGTTACTAAAATTGTATATGGAAAAACCATCATAGGTGTTTCTAAATCCCTCTACCAATATTTCTTGTTGAGGGGTGGATTGACTAGGGACAGGGGTATATATATCTAATATCTCTGCCTCCCTCTTCCCCCCCCACTTGAAAATTTCCCCTCCCATTGACTTCCCTATAAATAGTGTTCTCTTCCCTAACTAATGGTGGGAAGTCTAGGTCATACTCATCATTATCCCATCTGTCAAATCTTTTTTCAACATAATTATTATTATTCACCCTTTTGTTTAATCCATAACCAACCCTATTGGAAAAAGGTGGTTTAGGATAACTCATGTTATTTTCATATTCTTGTATATCTCTCTTTAATTTATTTATTTTCCTATCAATTAAACCATTGCATTTAATATCTATTTCATTTCTTATTTTGTAATATTTATCCCTTTCTTCCCTTATACTAAAAATTAAATCTTCCTTAATATATTTATCTAATTCATCAATTTCTTTCTGTAACAAATCATGATTATTATTATTCTCCTTAATTATTAATTTTAATACATCTAATCCACAATTATTAAAAACTTCCAATAATTGCTTATGGAAGTCCGAGCCCAACTGCACATTGTTGGGATATCTGTACACTCTTAAGTCCCTTTGGGACAATATTCTTATTAATACACTCTAAAAGATATGCATTTTCTATACATAGAGTTCTATATTTCAACATCAATTTAGACATTTTATCCAGTTTTATAGAAAAATAATCAGTGTTTGGAGTTCCCTGAGGGGCTCCATTGTCCATTTTAAAACAATAATTGACTTTAAGCCATTCAGTAGTCTCTTTATGTTGTTTATCAAACAAAGTACCTGAGTTAACCAAGTGCAAATTCGGTCGATTAGAAAAAGAATCAGTATGGGCACCATCCATTGCTTCAGCACCCAATATTTCACCAGCGTTGTTACACAAAATCCTTGGTGTGTCCTCTGGATTAAAAGTTCCACCATTCAGTTCATTCGGGTCGCCGGCTTCAAAATGACTGCCAATAATCTCCCTTTTCCTTTTATGCTTATGCAAAGAGCACCTTTCGGTTCCGCTTCCTTTAGCTTCCAAAATGTTAGAATTTGACCCCACCAAGGTATGGCACAACGGAGTAAGCAAATCTATAAGCTCAGTTAACTGGCCAATGAGCTTGTGCGATTGGCCCAGTTCGTCCTGCCCCTTAACGTTCATCGGGGAAACTCTCTCCATAATCTCTCCACAATAAAAACTAATAAACAAAACCAAGTGGAAGCACTCAAAAATCACTAATAAACTCAGAAGAAATGCTGTGATAACAGAGACTGCAAGCACGGACTGGATAACATCTACACTTTATTCAGCACGAAATAACAACCACATGAACGCCTTGAATACAACCATGCGTTTTCGTCCACACAATTCAGACTTCATCAGATGAATGAATTAATTGTCTTAATTGCATTTATACTACTTTTAAAATAATAAACCAATGAAATCCCTTAATTTCATTTCAAATACACAAATCATTCCCTACATGGGCTCATAAATATTTATCACTACATTACATTCTATTCTTGTGGATTCAGCTAATAAATACTAACTTTAAAATTGTTTTTAAAAACATTGCAATGAATTTTATTCCATAAATACTTTAAAAACATCAATCCTAAATATTAATTAAAATATAATATAAAATCTAATCTTTTAAGAAATAAAGTGCTTACAAATGCAATGTTAAAATGATTCCTTTCTTTGCCAATACAAAATGTGAGGAAACAGCACCATCTATTGTCACAAAAAGATATTGCGCTAGTATTTTTTCTCTTCTTTACATTTTTGTAGCCCTTATCTTTAATAGTGGCAAAATAGAAAGATAGTCATTTAACCCTGGAAATTTTCCTGCTTCCAGGGTTACTTGCCACCACAATTCTTTACACTCTATTCTTTCTTCCCATGGTCCACCCCTAATATCATTCTTAATCTGTTCCAAAACCAAAAAGAAGAATTTATAACCTACACATACTTTAGAATGTTTAAATAATGCATTTGTTTCTTTACCTTTGGATATATCATAAATGTGTTCATATATTCTTCTTTTTAGTGTTCTCTCCGTTTTCCCCACATAAAAAGCATTACATTGTCCACATAAGGCAAGGTATACTAACCCCTTAGTATCACAATTATAATACCCTTTGCTTCTAATCCACCTATTTCTACTTTCCAAAAATATGTCCCCCTTATTAATAATGAATTCACACTGATTACACCTTCCACATTGGAAGGTGCCTAATTTCCTTTCACCATTCCTGCATGATTTGGAATTATTATTATTATTATTTTCTAATATATTCCTTATACTTCTTGAATTTTTATAAACTACCTTAGGTATTATTTTAGGCACATTCTCCAAATCAGTAAGGGAGATAAATGTTTCCCACTCTTTTTGAAAAATCCCTCTTATGTTATAATTAGTTGCATTAAATTCCAAAACTAGGGCTTGTTGAAATTCACCTCTATTTTCCATCTCTTTCCACTCATTATAATTGTGTATTATATCAGGAATATTACCAACCCCTTTAATAGGTTTCAATTTATTTTCTCTACCCTTTTCTACCTCCATTCTAATAACATTAATAAATTCCCTAGGATACCCCCTATCTATGAACATATTTTCAAGAAAATTACATTCTTTAATAAAATCACTATCTAAACTTGTCATTCTGCTACCTCTAACATATTGTCCCTTCACTATATTCCTTTTACAGTGTGCTGGATGTGCACTATTATAGTGAAGGAAGGAATTACAAAAGGTTGGTTTTCTGTGTATTCTAGTTTCCAATTTATTATTGTCAGACTTATACATTTCCAAATCTAGATATTGTAGGGTTTTATAAGACGTATTATAGGTAAATATTAGAAAGTTAGTACTATTATTTATATATTCTATAAATTCCTCAAATTCTATATTACTTCCTGTCCAAAATATAACGATATCATCTAGGAATCTACAATATAGCGTCCAACAGGAACTGAACTTTGAATGTAAAATAAATGTTTCCTCCCACTTAGACAAAATTATATTAGCAAATGTAGGAGCACAGGCAGCTCCCATGGCTACCCCCTGAATTTGCTGAAAAAATTCACCATTGAAAACTAAAAAAATATTCTGTAGGACCAAATCCATGAGGCCTGTGCTCGCTACCTTTTCCCTATGAGATAAATTTTTGTCATGGAAAACTACCTCTTCAAACATTTTCATACCTATCTCATATGGTATACATGAAAAAAGATTGCTAGCTCAGAATAGTGAGCTACATGGTAGAACTTTTACATATTGCTAGCCCTCTCCTCAGAACTACTGGGAAAACATATGTGCTTACTTGCATGTATGAGCATAGTGTCAGAAATTGGTGGAGGATCGTGGATGCTCATGCCTTTGACACACCCATCATGTCCCTAGTTGGTCTTTGAAAGGTACCTGTAGCTAAGATTCTAACGGTTACACATACCTTAGTTTCCACAATGATGGGTTACCCTTGGTTAGCTCTGGCTCTTAGATGAGGGCGGCAGAGGTCACAGAGCTCTTGTTGTTTGTACTTCTCCACCCTGTAGTGCTCTACAATCCCCAGGTCATGTAGCATCTGAAAAGTTACCCAGAGCCTGAAAACTATTCTCCTTCTCAGCCTAGTCCTATTGGCACCAACAGCAGCACCATTAGCTTCAGCCTGTGGCACATACAGATGCATCAGAGGAGCAGCAGCAGCCTCTAGCATTGTGTCCCTGTGGATTTTCCGTGTCTGTACTCCAATAATATTGAAGTATGCAGGAAAAACCAATATGGAGTCTACCTGGATGCTTTATATCTTGTTCAATAGCTTCACCATGTTGGATTGGTTCATTAACATGCAATTCACCTGCTTATGGTGTAATTGGCATCTATTAAACCCACTTGCTCATTAGTGTGCTATGTACACCTCCATGCAGCTTTGTGCACCTCCATGTAAATAAGATAAGTACAGGTAAAACTGGTATTGCTTTCCTCTGTTCTCATGATATCAGGCAAACAAGCAGCACAAAAATGAAGGAAGGTTTGCATGCCTTGTACTAGAACCCAATCCATCTATATTCCAGCCCTACACATACACGTGCTGCCACAGGGATATATGACAAGCACATGGAAACCTGCCATTCATTTTTCAGTTTTCTCTGATTGCACTAAGCATTGTATCACACAAACTATGACTAAAATAATAATAAAAAAAAGTACTTAAAGTGGACAGAGATGACAGATTCTGCCAACAAATGAAGAGGATGCTGCATCTTATTGAAACAGAATTTGTGAACTGTGCACTGCTTACATGTATTTTCACCCTTCTCAGACCTACATGTACACTTCTGTAAGTCTAACCTGACAACCCCCCCCCCCCCCCAAATTCATCATTCAGTACTGCCATCCATTGAAAACAAACACTAAGGGAGTGCCCATATGATGTGAACATCCCTACATGCTTCCAATTTATTGGGATTTAGCAATTTTAATGAGTTCAGAAATCATTTGCATCTTCACCATGCTGACAGCCCTGAATCTACACAGCTGGCAACCATGTAACCAGGGAAACTGAAAGGGAGCCAAATGTTGAACACACAAGAGAGGGTATTACTTTGCTGTATATCTGCACAGAGGTGCACTGTTTTTGAGAAAATGTGCCTGTATTTTATCAGCTACATAATGCATGTGCTTACATGCCGCTATGAATAGTCAGTTTTATGGGGTTTACACTTTTAGCTGTCTGCATTAGTTACAAGTGTATTCTTCATTTGGGGGTGGGGGAGCAAAGCTGCATTTATGGCATGGCACTTAGAAAGGATATGTTGCTGTCATCACTCTCCTTTTGTTGCATTCACCTTGTATAGAACTGGAATTATGTGTGTGCTGTCACATGTTAAGGTCAGCTCAGTACGACTCTAACAACGTTTGCTTGCTCTTTTGTCCATGTAGATTCCTTTTCGTGACTGTATTTGAAAGGTTTTCCAATACATGGGGAACATCAGCGCAGAGTCTACACTGTTGCTTTAGAGCTTGTTGTATTACTCCACCCTGTCAGTTTGCTTGATTACCATACAGTTTATCTATTTATGCTGTAATTAGCATGCTACAGTATTTACCTTGTTTGCATGTGAGTGTGCACCACTACACAGAGGTTACTGAATCTAAACATATTCGTAGCCTTTGGACCTTTGTCCCCTAATTATGTTAGGTTGTGTCCAGATGTCTGACACTCTAAGGTTGATCAGTACACTATCCTGTAAAACAAATATAAATAAATAAATAAATAATTCAGTGGAATATTCTGATAAACAAATATAAATCAATCAGTCACACTTTATAACCACTTTAAAGCACAATGTAAAAATTGTACTGCTTTGCTGTATTTATAGCCATACTGTTTTGTATATTCAACCTGTAATATTTTATTAATGTTTCTTATCATTGGAATTTTTCTCACTGGGCATCCACAGAAAAATGTAAATTATAAACAGAAGTTATTCTGTAAATGTGAGTGTGGCACTTCTGATAAGGATCAATGTCACTATAGACTATAGAGTCATTAGTATATGTAGAATCACGGACAGACTAGGTGTAGAACTGCATATATTGTTACTTACCCTAAACTGTGACTGACTCTGAGAATGCCCTCTCACTACAGTTAAGGGAAACAGAGTTGACTTTAATTAATATTTCATTTCTTACATTTGCCTGCTTTCTATGGTTCTTCCTGTGGCCTGTGAATCAAGGCAAGAACTTGCACTGTAAATCAAATAACTAAAACCAAACCAAAGTCAGAGTAAAAGTGCAATAAGTGAAAAATACAAACTATAAAATGAACCACTTGCACTAGTGTAGCAAGAAAACAGTTTATTGCAATGCAAACCTTTCAGGTAACAAGTACCCTTCGTCAGTGCTGAGGAAGGTTACTTCTTTCCTGAAAGTGTTGCATCTCAATAAACTGTTTTCTTGCTATGCTAGTGTGAGTGGTTCATTTTATAGTAAGAACTTGTACTATGCCATTGCTGTGGTTTTGCATAAAATGAGATCCTCATTCATGGTAAAGCTATAATACATATTTATAAAATAAATAACAACTAAAGATGCAAAAATACCTATCTTGACATTATGTGGTGAATAAAAGATCATAATTCTGGATGATTTGGTATCTCTTACTAGAACAAATTGTACACTGTAGACTTACATAAGCTTCTAAGGTTATTTTCATTACTTCCTTCGTATGTTTTTCATTTATTTAGCAAAAAGAAAAATAAAATAGTCCACAGTGGATTAATGGTCCTGGACTCAGATAAGGACGTATATGAAAAAGAAACGGTCCAGTGGGAGAATGCCCATGTTTTGAATAATAACAAGTATTCTTATTTTGTTAAGTTCTTAAGAGATTTGTGGATGCTGTCTTTAAACTATGGGTAAGACCAGCAGAGTTGATTGATGAATTTGTGGAATATTTACATAGCATCACAACGTTCCTCAGGTTTATTCACAAGTACTCATCTGACATCTTGGATTTTTTAGATGTAGAGATTTCGAGGAGTGCAGCTGGAACTTTTAATACAAGATTATTTAGGTAAATTTGTTGTATGAACAATATCCTGAGGAGAGATAGTATGGACCCAAATCAGGACTTTAGGAATGTATTGAGAAGACAAGGGATGAGGGTTTCCAGGTTGGATAATGTTGACTGTGAATTTGATTTAGACCTTGAGATGGTTCAGGGTGAGTTCATTGAAAGAGACTATAAGATGAGGGACGTAGATGAAATGGGATCAGATATCAGATGGATGAGGTCTGATCATGCTCTGTCTTATTTTTCTGGTAGTAGGTCTCTAGTGGACAATTCCACTTGGGAACTCCTGACAGATTATTTATTTGACTCTACATTATTCCAGCAACATAGACTCTCTTTTAAATTTAAGGTTTTAGAATGTTTACAGGAGGATTGCATCTTGGAGATTTGGGAAATTTAACCAAACAACACGACAGCTGTTGGACATTAGGCTACAGACTGATAAATATCCTGGCTTTAATGGCAAGATCCCTTTGAGACCCTTCCTTAAAGCTCATAATTTATTTAAGTGAATGAACAGACAGCTCAGTTTTTGAATCTGGGGAAGTTTTGGTATGTATTTTTATGAACAAACTTTCACCATATATGACATCATTCAAATGAGTTGTGATTGGTTTATTTACTATCATGTGATTTTAAATGATATTTTGTAGGAAATTTAAATGGTTGTATTAGTCTTTTATTTTATTACTGGCCTGAAGAAGTGTTGTTTAAGGCAAGAAAGCTCTAACATAGTTATTGAAGTATTTACAGTTCGTTTGTCATGGTTGGTCCTGTGCACTTACTTTTTAAAATATTTTCATTTATTTATTTTTATTTTACATTTGTTAAAAGACTAGTTGGGCTGGCCGAAGATTCTTCTCAGACACAACCCAAGTCAAATATGGTAACACTTTGTTTGTTTGTGTCTTTCAGCTTTTCCCGGTTAGGGGTCGCCACAGCAGAACTCCAGTCCGCTAATGATTGGTAGTGGATTTTTACATACCGGGTTACCAGCCCTGATGCACAACCTTCAACGAAGGCACGCCCCATTCACGTATGCCTCCACACAGAAGACGCTCTAGCTGAGAATCAAATGGGACAACGAAGTTGCAAGTACAGAAAAGTCCTGGAACAAAAGTCCTGGAATAACCTAATGTCAATAAGGATATAATGCAGGAATGGTTAATGAGAGGTGAATTTAAATCAAAAGACTTAAGGTTCATATTGGTGGCCCAGGATAGTGAGCAACGTACATGTTGGTTTACAAAGTCCATTGAATATATAGGAGAAACAGACAAATACAGGCTTTGTAAAACAGAATTGGAAACAGTATCACTTTTTTTTGCTGTTTCATACACCAGTGGCAGAAAGCCTGTATACCAAAAGGTATAATAATGTGGAAGACTGTAGCACTGGGGA
>NC_056732.1:1164641351-1164733851 GCF_019279795.1 Protopterus annectens | reverse complement strand
TCATATGTTTTTTGCAAATATGTAACTTTTTCATCAGGCTGGATGAAAGAATGGTTTGTAGGTCAGGCATAAGTCAACTCTCAATAAACAATATGAGATGGAGTAAAGGGATATGGGGCTTTAGTCGATCTGCATAAGGCATGTGTCTTACTCTTTGTACTTTTGTAGTGAGAAACCTCTGGGACTGCTCCAGTTGATGTAAGTGCCTGGTTAGGTATATTCAGAAAGGTGGTGCCATCATACTCAATTCAGTGGTAGTCCAAAAGGCACATATCATCTTACCATAATCACTAAAGCTGGAACAAATGAAGTATATGCCTATAACAATACCTTGTAGCCCCAATGCACACTTCATCATAATTATGAAACACTGTACCTTAACCACCAGAATATTCAGCTTAGCTCAAAAATATTTCTAGGACTGGTAGTCCAAAAACACAGTTTCATCTCACCACCTTAACAAACTTATGATGATGAAGACTCACAGAATGAAAAGCGATCCACAGTCTGGTTTAGTCATGCCAACTTTAATCCAAATATACCTAAAAAAATCACAGGCACATAAAAACCAAGTGCTTTCATCCCTTCTATACTGAAATTTCATCAGATTTAGTTAAACAACATGTCATTTTTTTGGACTACCAGTGCTAGAAATATTTTGGAACTAAGCTGAATTTTGTGGTAATTCAGGTACAGTAAAGTGTGCATTAAGACTATGAAGTATTGCTACAGGTGTACTGTTCATTTGTTCTAACTTTAGTGATTATAGTGAGATGTTATGTGACTTTTGGGCTACAATTGAATTGAGTGTGATGACACCTCACAGTATTATTTGTTGATTTATGTACGGTAGTAAGTAATTATTTAGAAGCGGTCATTAGAATACAAAGTATTGGTATGGGTGTATGCTCCTTCTGTTGTCAGGGTCTTTAATTTTGGAGTTACAAAGTGACTGTTTGGCGTGGTTCTAAGTTACACTTTGTAGACCTTGACTTTCAAATGTCCATGTCATCATCAGTCCTGAAAGAACAGATGCATTATTTTACATGCAAGATGTTTGATTCATCTATTGGAAATTTATCAAAGCTTACTGGACAGCTTTCTTAACAGTTAGGCCAGTGCCATAGCTTTACGAACCAAAAATTGGGAGAGGTTAATCATGGTGTAGGGTCACTTTTGTGTGAGAAGAGAAATTCATCTCACCAGCTTTGGGACATTCCACCAGGTCAAATCACCAGTAGCGGATTATATGAGCGACCGAATCCTGACTGTGTAGCCCACAAGGATATGAACAAGAATGGAGAAGTTCCATTGATACCTGAGATTACTTTGGGTGAGTGGCTACAAACTAAGTTCAAATTTCCATCTGTCCAGGGTAATTCCAGTTCGACAGTGGTATCACTTTCAAACAGCTTCAAATTTTTTGAGAAAAAAATAACTAAATACCATAATTTACAATTAGAAAACAGTTATATTCGAAAATGTATTAAGATGGGATCAGTCCCAAAAGGACTTAGAATATGGAAATACCCCATGGGACTAGGTGAAGGTACCTTGTTACATTAAGATTTGTTAAAGCTGTTTGATCATTTTGGATATGATTACATGGACATTCTTATGAGACATAACCAGTCGATGATGGACATATTAAAAAATGAGATCAAACAATTGGACATGAACATTAGTAAGGACTTACTATTTGAGCAGTATAAAACTGAATATGATATTGGCTTTAAAAATGTTGACAAAGTAGTAGATGATATAAAAGACAGAAAGAGAAAAAATGTGGTATGATAAAGGGGAGAATGATAATGGTATAGCCCAACTTAAACCTGTGACACAGGGTAATATGGGGCTATATGATCACCAGATGGATTTGGTTTCTACACCAAAAGACAATGTACACTCTGAACACCCTTTAGAATTTCCATCACTTAGGAGATAAGAGAGGATCAGGGACCAGTCCAAGGGGAAAAGAGACAGGGATTATACACAGATATCCAAGGGGGGACCAGACTGGGGTTATATTCAACCACATAAGGAAAGGGGATGGACCTCAAGAATATGAGAAGTAATTAGATTATTATTACTAATAATAAGGGAGATTTTAAAATATACAGTCTCAGCACTGAGTGTCTAAATAAGGAATGAACAGAGTTATTCAAAAAGGGATGACATTTGTTCCAAGAGATTATTTTAGATTTGAAATTCTATACTAGAAAGTTAATTTTTTTCTCTATTATTCTACAATTAAGAGACACACAAAGAATTTTTAAAAAGACCTACTACCTATAACTCCCCCCTCTATATCTGGCTATCATGTTACTTGAAAAGCTATGTGTGTATATGATATTAAGTAGATACTCAAAAATAGAAATAGACCATTTTTTTTCAAAATTGAATCAGGATGAAATGAATTTACTGGTTAGTATTTGTAACAAAAAGGAAATTAGATTAATGAAATCAGATAGGGGTAATTGTTATGAATAATTTGGATTATATTATAAAAATGGAAGAGATATTACTTTCTGACAAATACGAGAAAGTATCAAGGAACTAGTGGATCATCACATATACTAAGATGGATTTGGTCATCTGTGATTTATCAGTGCAGTAACAGATCACTGACACTGAATATAGGTATATAAAAATTGAACATCTTCATATCCTAAGTAGTTTTGGCATTTCAAAAATTCATAAAAATTAAACAGATCCTCCTATGTGATTCATAGCGGACGCAAAGGGTTCTAAGTCTTTTGAAATGGCAAAAATTCTTGAGATCAAGTTAAAAGATGCTTTGAAACAGGAGTCACACATCCTAAGTGATTCTTCAGATTTTATAAGGAAAGTCTGTGATGACTTGTACAGTGGGGAACTTATATTTATAACAATTGATGTTAAAGATTTGTTTTCTGTTATACATCAGTTAGGGGCAGACTGGTTCTTTGAATATATGAACAAGGTGGGTACTCTCAATAATATTATTATTAATGCCCATAGTGTTCTGAAGGAAAGTGTATTAGAGAACAATAATGTTTTTTTTTCGAACGGGCTATTTATAAGCAAAAAACAGGGGTGGCAATGGGTGCAGCACGTGCTCCGATATTTGCCATCATGGTTATAGCCCACTTGGAATACATGTATGTTTTCAATTCCAAATTCAAGGATGGGTGGGTTTTAGATTGCAGATTATTTTATGACATAGTGATTTTTTAGAAGTACAGTGAGAGTAGATTGATAGAGGTTTTTTTTTGATATATAAATAATTTCACTGAATTTTTGAAATTCATTATGGAAAAATCCCATGACATTCTACGTTATTTGGATGTAGAAATTAGAAAGGATATGGAGCACAAAGATTTGTTTCTAACATATACAGAAAACCCACCTACTTGAATGCATTGCTACATTTCAATAGTTGCCACCCATTGTTTCAGAAAAAAGCTTTGGTAAAAGGTCAGCTGGTAAGGGAAGCATGCATAACATCAACTATTGACACATTCTGTGAGGAAAACATAAGACTAGGCATATGTTAATAAATAGAGGTTATCCAGAAAGTTTTCTAGACCAGATTTTTATAGAAATGTACAACAAAAGGGTTGATGGTTTTCATGTGCCTTTACTGGGACACAAAATTAATTTGGAACGAACGAAGGGGCAGTTGAGAACAAGCACATAAAACCATTTAGGCAGGGTTATGTTCTTACCAATAATAGTAATGCTGAAAACATTGGCGGCATTATTTACAAAAATTGGAACATCTTTGAACTTATTGGTACAGATCAGATGAAGATGGATAACGCTCCTTGTATTATTTATAAAAAAGATTGGTGTTTGAAAAACTATATTGAAAGGATTGGGAACAGACCCAACAGAGGCCAAAAAAAAAAAAAAAACAGGAACATATAAGTGTGTCAGATGTAAACTCTGTCCCCACATAGAAGAGGGCATGTTTATAAGAGTTGCTGGCATAGCTAGAGTTAATTGCCGTAAGTATTGTAATTGTTTCACCCAAAGAATGGTTTATGTAGCTCAATGCAGGACATGTCCTTGTTACTACATAGGTAGAACTGAGACAGCATTAAAAGAAAGAATTTATGACATCTTTATGATAGGGTGAATGAACAAAAGAATACACTGTGGAAGTATATACAAGAATACGGGGATCATGCATTCACTTTCTTTGTCATAGATGTTATTGAAGTAGATGACAAGGGGGACCATGGAAAATCAGATTATAGCTAAAGAGCTGCAGTGACAGTTAAACACCAGTGCAGCTGCCCCATATGGATTACATGACTTAAATTTCCTTAGCATGTGTTTTAAAAATGAAATCTTTACAGTATTAGACCAGTTAGTTTTATATTTTTAGTTGCACTATGTGAATTCATTTTAAACATCTATTTCTTCAAGGAAATATAGTATAGTGTTTTTTTTAACAGAGGATATGACTTTTAATTTGCGATGGATTAACAAGGAGGAGGGGTCAAATGTTAAAAAAAAAGAAATGACACATTGTTTTACAAAGCATACATTGAGACTAGGAGGTATTGATACATCCATATGCTTCCTTTGTTATAACTTTAGTAATTATGGTGAGATGTTATGTGGCTTTTGGACTAGCACTGAATTGAGTGTGGTGGCAACTCGTATTATTTGGTGATTTATGTACTGTACTGGGTAATTACTGAGAAGTGGTCATTAGAACACAAAGTACTAGTATGGATATATGCTCCTTCTGTTGTTGGGGCCTTTACTTTTGGAGCTACAAAGTGACTGTTTGGCTTGGTCTTTAGTTACATGCAGAAGGAAGTATTGTACTTGATTATGGTCCTGATGAGGGCTGAGTACAATAGCACTATGACTTCCCTTGTTCTTGATGCCATGCCATTACTTATAAGTTGAGCCACACAGAAGGATTTCCTCACTACCATATAGCTACCTTGCGGTCAAGGTTTAGGTTACTATTTCTCTGTGTTCCTAGGTCCTTCACACTGTGTCTACGTTTAGGGGTGTGGTATCAATATTATTATTTGCAGGGTTATCTGATTTACTGCAGGGTATAGTTACACATTTTTTAGCATATAGTATCAGACCATGGTTTTGGCACCAGTCATTTGTCATTTTAGGCCTGTTTGTAGGATGTCAACATTGTTTGGGGATTTACTGATTGCTCCCAGTTTACAGTCATTGGCAAATTTGGTGAGTCAGAGGTTCCAACAATAATCTTCACTTCTGAGAAGTAAATACCAAGCAGGAAGCTCCCAACACTGAGCAATGTGGGACACCTCCAGTGATAGGTTTATTATCAGAAGTGGGTTCACCTATCTGGACAACATATGACCTTCCAGTGAGCCAGTTTGCTAGTTTATGACTAACTCAGTAAGTTTGTCTATGATCCTTGGTAACTTTCTGAAAGAAGTCCACCAGACTGAGCAGGGAAGACCTCCCTTGACAAAGCCAAACTGGTGCTTGTTCAGTGACTGGTGATTTACTATGTCATTATTGATGAGGTCTATGAAAATTCCTTTCATGGCCATGCAGATAAGACTGGTCAAGCTTATGGGTATGGAGTTCCCTGGGTCAGTTGATGTGCTCACCCTTGTGCAAATAGACAATTGTTACAGTCCACAATTCCTCTGGTACAAAGCTCGTCCAGAGGCAGTGGTTAAAGAGGGATTTTAGTGGCCTTGATAGATTCTGTTCCAAACTATTTAAGAAGTATTGTAGAATGTTGTCTGGACCCACAAAGTCTGTGTTTTTGCTTTAGTAAGTGCAATGAGGACCTGTTCCCTTGTAATGACCAGTAGGGTGGGTGGTTGTGGGTGTTTCTTTGGGTGTGGTAAGAGATGATGGTGGCAGAAGTTTGAACTGAACCTGTTAGTCAGCAGGTTTGCAATAGTTTTAGACTGGGTATAAGTGTTGCTGTTTATGATTAATTCAGCACATTGCTGAGAGTTTCCACTGAGTTTATGAACATAAATAAAAAACTATTTATGGTTATCTTTCACCTGGGATGATATCTTTGCCTTGTAGTTTGCTTTGGCAGATTGGACTTGCTCTCTAATTTGTTTGTTTAGACTGGTAAGTGTCTTTTTGCACTGTTTTGTCTTTTCCTTCTTGGCTTTGGAGGGGAGTTTTTCCTTTTGTTGAATAGCATATGTATGCAGGAGTTCAGCAGGGTGGTTTATTTTTATCAATAGTCATAGATTAGCCTCAGACAGGTACTGCCTCCTCTATGCAGCTATACATGTGGTTGTACAGTGCTTTTTAGTATAGCTCAGAGTAGGCTGCAGCGTCATCTGGGTTAGGAGGGGCTTAGATGTTTAACAAGCTGTCACATAGTTTGAGGTAATTGGCCTTAGCAAAGTGCTTAAGAAATTTGGAGTTTCATGGTGATTCAGGGTTAGTTTTAATATTAAAGGAGATAATTTTGCAGTCAAATATCACCAGGGAGGAATTAATGCATGAGAGAGAGAGCAGTATCCCCCATGTTCATGAATACCAGGTCTAGGATATTTGTACCTCTAGTTGTAGAGCTAATTAGTTGCTCCAGGGTGCTTGCATTGATGAAAACCAAAAACCGCTGAGTAAATGAATTATGGGTTGTATAAGTCTCCCGGTTTCAGATTATGGAGGAGTAGTTGAGATCACCCATAAGTATGGTGTTGGGCTGAATATTAAGTGATTATAGAAGATTTAGGTAGGAGGTGTGGTTTTCCAGACACGTTAGGGGATCTGTATCTAGCAAGCATATGATAAAGCTCACACTTATGGTTAGTTGGGCAATGAGTAGCTCAAGTGAGTCACATTGCTGGACCAGTCTAGCAGCGTACGTTTCCTTTATAAGCATTGAAACACCTCCTCCCTTTGTTTTATCCTGAGCTGGGGGGCATTGAAATGTATGGAAGGCATTGTAGCCTTTGATAGCTGGGGTGCTTTCCATGGTTCTGAAAACCATGTTTCTCATAACTGCACATATGTCTACGCTTTTCAGGTTGAGGAGAGCTTCCAGGGAGTGTAGGTTTTATTTAAATTCCTAGCATTGAGCAGCAGTATATTAGGCAGGCATGAGAGATTTTTGTTATGTTAGAGGGTTTAACAACTTGGCACAAGTTTAAAAAAGGCACTATGGGGATCGATACATTTTTTTCCAGTATCCAGAAGGCAAGTGGTGACAAGTGCAGACCATCTCTGGCAAAGCATCATGGTCTGTTAATCATGTCTCCTCATGCTAACAGATATTGGATCCCCTTGCTGTGACACCAGAAACTAAGCCAATTGTTGAAGTCAACTAACTTTTGCTGGTACTATGGCATCATCATTGGTGAAGGTAAGATGCCACTCAAGGCTAGTTTCATACTTGCATGAGACTCATATTCAGAGAGATCCATCATGTCTCTCATCATGTATTCCAGTGAGGTGGATCTTTGGTCGTTTACATCCACATGGTCTATGACAGTGTCATACTAATACTTGTGGTTTAAAGAGCTAAGTGTATGCCCGACTTGGTGGATCCTGGCTCCAGACAGACAGCTCACTGTGATCTTCTCCATATTTAGCCTGGTAAAGGGGACATCAATATGTCATACAATAGAATCCCCCATAACTAGAAGGTTTGGCTATATGGTGTGTTGCATTGTGTGCACTGGAAGTGGGGCTACTATGATTTACAGAGTTATGTGTTGTGTGAGGTACTGTCTTTTATGGGTGTGCATGGGGTCACTCAGAGATGCTTTTAGGAAGTTTTGGAGGATTGGGTAGATTACATGTGATTAACTCCGCATATGCGGGTCTATGTGTTTGTTTCTTTGTGTTGGTAGTGAGTGTTTTGAGTGAATGCTGACACCCTGGTTTGCATTTTTCATGTATGTATGTATGTGACAGCTTTGCCAGAAATTACATTGTGAATCTACATCTTTCACACGCTCACTGTGTTTGTCTGTTCTAAAATTAAATGGTTGTCAATGAATATGAAGCAGTTACTACACTGCCTCAGCATACCCATATCCACCAGGCCAGAAACAGAGATGACAGGGAAGTGCCTATAAATTACATCATATTCTTAGTAGATGGGGAGCAGTAGGGGAGAGTCACTTAAAGGTCTATTGAGTGTGTTTAGTAGTATAATATTAGATGACCTGTAGCAGTGATGCCCTCTCAGCACACTGACAGCTCCATCAGCAGCTATGAACAGTGGGAGACTATGGAGAGTGTTTCCTATGCAGGATTTTAGACTGGAGAGGTTTGCTTTCATACAAGCCATGGGTAACTGTGATTGTGTGATGTCCAAATGTGAGGCTTTTATACCAGCAGGATGGAAGACTTTTATGCAGTTTAAGCCCGCAGGCCAATCAGATAAATAAAGCTCGTACTGTTTTGTAAAAGTATGTACAGAGGAACAAATAGCAGCTGCTAGAATACTTCTAGAATCCAACCCTTTCCAAAAAGCTGTAGATGAAGCCAAGGACCTGGTAGAGAGGACCGTGACCCTGGCTGGAATAGATCTGTTATGGCGAGTATAACAAAAGGTAATAGACTTAGATAATCTTTTGGAAATAGTCTGTTTTGATACAGGTTGCCCCGTCTTCTTACTTTCACAAGAAATAAACAATAGATCCAAAAATTTCAGAGATTTATTTCTGTCGAGATAGTACTCTACAAGGTATGAAGTATCCTCTCTCATTCACTTTTAGATTTTGTAAGGAAAATGAGGAGGTACATAGTTTGGCTTAAAGTAAACTTGTATATGCTTTAGGCATAAAATAATGATTAGTTCTCAAAAAAAACTTGTCCCTATGGAAAATGAGGTATGAATGACTCACCATAAGAGCTTGCAACTCAGGTACCCTTCTTGCAGAGGTCAGAGCAATCAGTAAAACTGTTTTCCATTTTAAGAGCCTTGAGTTAGACAGATTAGCTGGTTCAAATGGGATAAGTGTCAGCATCTCTACCAATAAATAAAGATCCTATGTAGTGGCCACTAGTTTACTTGTTGGTCTGTTATGCAAAAACCTCCTTCAAGAACATTTTCACATGAGACTGACTTGAAGTAAGATGTTCTATGGGCAGACATACTGAAATTGCCAATAAATGAACCTGGTAAAGGAATAATAGAGACCCTAAGATACTAACTCACACAAATATTGTAAAACAAGAGAATAACTAGTCCTGAATGGGGGGTTATATTGTTAGCACCAACTAGAAAACTCTTCTATTTGGTAATACATGATTTATTTTATTTTTATCTCCATTAGTACCTACTGCACATCTTCAGTAATCAGGTGCCTAAAAGGAATTAAGACCCAAAGTCACTTGAAAATGACTGATGACAGAGTATATAAAATGCCTCTGTTCACATGTGAGTAAATTTAGTCTGTAAGGGAGGTTGTGGTGATTCTCCTGGCCATTTGCTAAAGAAGAGAGAACCACAGTTACCTAGGCTACAAGTGAATCACCCCAAAGATCTTGGGGGATTCCTTTAGAATCTTCATAAGTACCTGAATATGAGTAGAAATGGTGGAAAAACGTAAGGAAACATTCCTGTTTAAATAAAAAGAAAAGATGTCTGTCTTCCATTCTTTTATGCACAGAGTCTTGGAACAGAATCTTGCCAATTGTTTTTTCAAAGAAGAGGCAATAAGGTCTACTTGAGGAAATCCTCACAGATGGATCAAATGTTGGAAGACCCCCTGATCTAGTTTCCATTCACAAGGGTTTGCCCTTGGCCTGCTCAGCTTGTCTGCCACATGGTTATGCTCTGACAGAATGTAGAATTCAGGTAGAGTGAGACTATGCTGTGAAGCTATATCCCAAGCTAATATGGCTAGCCGGCAAAGTAGATATGGCCTGTTTTCCAATTGCTTGTCTATATACTACATGATTATGGCATGATCTGAAACCACTTTGAAGAGATCCCAGGGTTCAAAGATGGTTCTGACAGTTGAGTGCCTTGATCAGGGCAAGCATCTCCTAGATATTTAGGCGCTTGTATCTCTCCATGGTGTCACCAACTCCTGCACTTTTATCCATCCTGAAACTGCTCCTCGAGCAAAGTCAAAAGTGACTGTGGTGACTGACTGCTTTAGAGCAGGGAGAGAGAATGGGAGGTCTGGATTTAAAGATCTCTGTTGTCTACACCAAAATATTTATTTTCAGACAAACCCAAGCACTGTGTTTTGAAAATATAAAAGGTGTTGATTCTGAGACCAAAGAGATTTCAGATTTCACTGTATTTTCTCATGTGTAGTCTTGCCAGTGGTATCAAAAGAACCAAAAGCTCAAGGCACTCACTCACAGTGACCAAAGTCTGAGTAGAAAAACTTAGAAATGGATCTAAATAAGGATCTATTTTTTTCATGTGATGTCTATTTAACATCCCAGGAGCACAATCCTATTTGAGGGAGTCAAGAAAGATGTTTGACCATTCGCTTGGAATCTCAAAGTGTGTAAGAGATCTCTCAATTATGAAAGAGAGATTCCAGAGACTTTGAATGAAAAATACTCTGCAAAGATAACCAGTTCATCTAAATATGGAAAAATGTGGTTACCCTGTAGTCTGCAATATAAGCTATAACTGGACATAGACACTTGGTGAATACTTCTTGGTGCAGTGGATAGTCCAAAGGTTAAGACAGAGAACTAATAATGTGATTCAGGCATGCACAACCATAATAAATGTCTGTAGTCTTGATTAATAGTGGATTAATACTGATGTTTTGATAAGCATCTCATAAGTTTAGTGTAATCAGGTAACTTGAATGAGGAAAAAGAGGTAACACGTTGTGAAGTTACATCATTATCAATTAAGACACTATCACAAACAGGTTTAGGAAAGAAAGATGCATAAACTGGTCTCCAAGCACTTTCTTTCTTTGGTAATAGGAACATCTGTTAATAAAAACATTTCCCCAGTTGGGAAGAATGAACTGGCTCTATCAATCCCTGGAACAGCATATGATGAACAGATGAAAACAATAGCATCTGATGTGGTGGAAGTGGAGTGACCCCTGCAAAGGAGGAATTTCCTCCCACCGCTATCTGTAACCTTGATGAAGGATATTCAAAACCTATTTGTCTGAAGCAATCTGTTGCCAAAGAGTAAAATGGGGCCAGAGTGGAAATGGGTCACATGGTTTCTTGAACAGTCATTCAGGCATACTGGACTGTCCTTGGTTTTGGAAGGTTAGATACTTTTTTTGGAACTCCGTTGCCATTCCTTCTTAAACTTCTGCTTACTTGAATTTGGTTGAAACTGTTTATTCTGTTCTCTGCCAGAAAAATGGAAAGGGAGGAAAAAAATCTCCTGGACAATTTATAAAAGGAGGTCTGAAAACTCTTAGACATCCCATGACTCAATTTTTCCCTTTCATCACACTTTCTGATCACTTTTGCAGCACAAACAAGACAGAATTTTAAATTGCATTTGTAACATCATCTGGAAGATCTGATAACGCAGCCATGCAAACCTCCTTAAAGCAGCACCAGTGATCATAACCCTGGAAGAAGTATCAACACACTTCATACAAGGAGTAGTGATCCATGGAAAAGAAGAAACTTAAGTTATTTAAAGTAGATTTTTTTCTCACAAAAAGAAACTGCAGATAAAACACTTCACATTTCACAATTTATCAGAATCAATTATAACAGATGAACCTAACAGTTCAAAATTCTGAAAACCTAAGCTGCAGAAGTAAATCGTTTTTTTTTTCTCCATGCCTATCAACAATTTTCCCATCCTTATTAGAAAGAATAGGACTGTAATTAACTAAGTGCTTAACAGCAGCAGAATCAACTAAGGCTTGATCTGTCAGGTCAAGTTTGGGAATAAGGTATAAAAATTTAAAATACTGAGCAATTTTATGCATCCTATCTACCTTTTTAGGAGCAGTTGGCTGAATTATAGGAAAACTGTAGGCAGTAATACACACACACATACCCGCCAAAGCTGACAAAACAGCTAGATTGAGTGTAGGTTCTGGAAAATGCTTCTGTAGCAACTCACAGTATTTTCTGAGGGATTGGGAAACCTCAGTGTTCTCCCTCTGAAAACAGAGGCACATTCTAGCAATCATCTGAAAGAAAAAGAAGTCCATAGAGGAAGATATAGAAATTGTGCTCTGTGCTGAGTCTGAGTCAGAAACTAAGGAAAAACCCTGAATCCTAACCCTACATCATCCGGTTCAGATTCGGAATCTTGAATCTCTTCAGGAAAAGAGAGGACTTTGCACTGTAGTTGAAGTGGTACTACCCTTTGATGTGTTTGTTTTTGGAATCTGCAAAAGTGATTAGTTATTGTTTTCATAAGGGGTTCTGGCTTGTAGCTCGCAAGACATTTCTCTGCGAGCTACATCGTCAAAACCAAATGGCTGCAGCAGAACTTTGCCATAGTGCAATTTGGCTGACAAGCATAGCCGCTGCAGCTGTAATCTATGAATGGGCAGAGGCCGCCGTACTGGATGTGTAACACATTCCTTATTCTCATTCAAGGAATGCATTTATTTAATTATTTATTTATTTCAGCATGCTTGTCAGCCAAATTGCACTACGGCAAAGTGCTGCTGCAGCCATTTGGTTTCGGCAATGTAGCTCGCAGGGAAATGTCTTGCGAGCTACATGCCGGAACCCTTTCATAAGCTTGGTAATAGGGCTTCTCTACACATGCCTGAGGTGAAATTGCTTGAGTATCAGTTGCCTGCTAGAAAAAAAAAAAAAAAAAAAAAAGAAGATGACTGGCATAAAGCCAAATACTTTTTCCCACAGGAAATCATTGCCAGTGTGATTTCTAATTGTGTCCTAGCAATGATTCACTTCTTTAGCAATATTTCTCTCTTCTTCAAGTTAGTGCAACTGGGGAGTTTGTATATATACATTTGTGGGTTGTGGGGGCTTGCCCCCTACATCAGAGGATGCAAGAGGGCTTGACTCCGGCAAAAAAAAAGGAATTTCTTGCCCTTTTGGATTTTGGATTTTTTTTTTTTTGGCCTTTTAAAATGTTGACTTTCAGGAAGTCAGTATTTCATAGTAGAACCACTAAGACAACTAGGAAGATATTGAGAGACTGTAGTCTAGTTAAGAAATAAGCATGATTTTAACAATATGTACTCTGTTTGATGCAGCAATAGCCAGATTCTGTGATGTGATGATTTGTTTTTTTTTTTTTTGTGATAAGTCACCAACTACTGGAGCAATGTATGTAGAAAGAAAGTGTCAGCACTAGAAATATTTCTATATGTACATTTAATAACTTAATCTAAATAAGCATCTTAAGATTCAGTAATTAACTGGATTGGTTTAAACATTGTGTACATTTAGACAGGCTTAGTTTTGCTGTGTTTAAGTTAATAAGAACTACACTGGATAAGCAAAACTGCATGATATTGATGTCATGTTGGATGAGTAACTAGCTATAGTGTGAACACAGAGAGAAACAACTTCAGAAGAATACCAGGATATCTGCTCTAATAGCCTTTTATTGAATAGTTTTGTTTGACATGGAATTAATTAATTAATTAGAGACTAAGAAACACCCTAGGGTGCTTTTGGAATATGTGATCTCAATGAATTTTACATCAGTAAAGCTATGCTGCACAGGTAGTTTCTCATTCAGCTGTAATCTGTATTTTAGATTACAGAGGCTTTACTGTGGCCATTAAATGTATTCCCATTTAAGAAGTCTTTGCCTGTGTTGCATACCTCTCAACCTCTTAGATCAAAAAATCTGAACAAAGCCATAACTAATGGGGGGCAAAGGGCCCCAAAAAAGGACGCTTTTTAAATATTGCTCTTACAAACTTAGAAAGTTGATGGAATAACAGGTTTTGCATCAGAATGAATTTTCTGAAACGTATGAAGTCTGAAACTCAAATGTCTGCCCTTTTTTTCTGACATTAACCATCAGTGATTTACCAAGAATTTGCCAGAAAAATCACAATTTTATGAGAAACAGACTAAGAATTTGAGGCAAAAATCTGGATATTCTGCAAAAATCTGTACAGTTGAGAGGTCCGTGTGTGTGTGTGTGTGTGTGTGTGTGTGTGTGTGTGTGTGTGTGTGTGTGTGTGTGTGTGTGTTGGTAAGAGCTTTGGTAGTCTATATATCCATAAAAGTGATACCACTAAGGACAAATCCATGATGCTAATGAGTAACATAACCTTATTCCTACAGGCAGTTAAGCATTTGCTTATAATCAAGACAATCTGCTGCTTCTGTATTGTCTGGGTGATATGAAGTTGATCTAATGTCTTCAGCAGTGGTGATTTTATATTTCTGAGAATGTTGTATAAATAGTGATAATTTCTGGAGAAATGAGCCTTTTCAGGTTGTGGCTGGAATAATTTTCTCTTGTACTAGGATCAGTATATACCTAATGAAATTCCATTCTCCAGTAACAAGAAAAATGGCAGCTACACATCGACAAGCAGCCAAAAAAAAGCAACAGCAGATGTGCAGAGGAATCCCACTGTATCCAGAAAAATGGAGCCAGGAATTTGGTTAAAATAATCCACTTTAATGTGCTTTTACATAATAATACAAGTTGTTGAGCACTTTCATCCCTTCTGTCACAGAGCTAAACAAAGACAAATAAAGCCTCTTTGGAAGCACATGATTTGTGAAGTAAAGCAAAATGAAACATGCTCAGTGACTTTTATTCAGATTTTGGAACATAAAGACATGGATGACTAAGATATTCTAATCTCTTCATAGGTTCATAGGTTCATAGAAAGGTACTAGGCTATTGGCCCAAGGGCCTACGTAAACCTAGCCAACAGGGTTCCCTGGCTTACACCACCCAAGAAAGTTAATTTCCTGTGCCCCTGTCGAGCAGAGCCACAGATGTGATCCCCAGAGTGTATTTCCTATTTCTTTGGCAATATATAGTATTTTTCACGCTTCCAGGATTTGTGGGGCTTATTTTTGTCAAACACAAAAGGAAGGAACTGTAGCAAGCAAACAGCACACGAATAAAAAATGCCAAATCCTTTAATACAGTATGGCCTACTGGGAGCACCTTTTTGTCCTCAATAACTGCGACTTTAAGGACAGAATGATTTTTTACACCCGTTACCTTGACGATATTTTTATATTGTTGGATGGTGACAGTATGATCAGTGATATGGTGGTTAATCATTTCAGTAAGTCTATGCAGTTTTTGAAGTTCACCTCTACATTTAACACTGAGGTTATAGCATATCTTGATGTTTTGTTAACCATGGATTATTCCATCCAAAAATTTACGGCCAATATTCATAGGAAGAGTACGTACTCATTTCTACACTACTCTAGTTGCCACCCCTACCATCAGAAGCGGGCTGTTGAAAGGGCCAGTTGGTTAGGGCAGCCCGCATTATTACTCTTGATAATGACTTTCAAGCTGAATGTTCCCTTTTAAGGAGTATGTTTTTACATCGTGGGTACCCAGACCATATGGTTGATGACATCACTGAGGAGGTTTCAAGTAAACGTGCGAGACATTTTTACAAACCGATTCTAGGCAGTGTCCACACACAACATCAATATGATGAGAACATTGTTCCCCTGTCAGCAAATGATTCTAATACCCTTCTCAAGTCTAAGGCACAAGGGCCTATGTTTATCACAACTTTTAGTATCAACAGTAAGGACTGTTTCTGTATTCTATGTAAGAACTGGGCACTTTTTAGGAGTGACCCAAGTGTTCTTCATAGAGTCGGAGATCAATTCGTAGTTGTGTATAAGAAAGCTAAAAATCTTAAAGCTTTCTTTGAACAATGTCAATTACGGCGTAGTAGAACTGTTGGCATGTATAAATGTCAATCTTGTAGTTACTGTCAATATATTATTGAAACTAATAGATTCAAGGTACATGATCATCTGTCTACTTTAATGTTCAGAGTGAATTGCAATTCGAGAATGATAGTTTACTTAGCTCAGTGCCAAGCCTGTTTGGCCTTTTATATTGGAAAAAATGGAGAGGCGATTTCGAGGCCGCCTCTACGAACATATTTATGCTATAAGAAAAAATAAATCTGAAAACGCTTTGGCTAAGCATATTTCATCTTATCCTGACCATAGTTTTAAATTCTTGGTGATAGACCAGGTTTGTCAGGATTCTCGAGGTGGTCCTGCAGCCTTAAAGTTGGGAGAGCTGGAATTAGGCTGGCAGATTAGGTTAAATGCATCCACTGTGCCTGGTTTGAATGAAGGCTGCTCTGTTATCAGCATTTTGAAGCTTAAGAGTTTAACAAGATGATATTTTCTTCATATAACATCATTTTAAATTTTTAGTTAAATATTTACTCATTTTTTAAATCTACATTTAGTAGGTATTGTTATATGAAATGTGTAATGTTATGTAATTTATTGAATTAATGTATCGTTACTATGACTGATCGTAGAGTGTGGATATATGTTGCATGACAGGTGGTTTAAAGTGTCTGTTTTTCTTTAAAAGTGCATTACTGTTGTTTTTATTGTCTTATTGTTTAATTGAGTGATTAATTGTTTTAGTATTTAAAGCCTTTGGGTAAGGTAGATTATTTATCTGAAGAAGTTTGTACATTGTGTCAAACAAAAAGCGCTTCATTTTATTAAAGGATTTGGCATTTTTTATTCGTGTGCTTTTTGCTTGCTACAGTTCATAGATTTTTTTTATAGGTTCATAGATTAGTGTTAGGCTAACTGCCCTTGCAAGCCATTTTAAGCCTAGCCAATTATCCCTTGCGAGATTTGAACTCTGTATCTTGTGTTTGTAAGGCAAACACCTTAACCATTAGGCCATCCTCCCAACCTTCCTTTTGTGTTTATCAGTGTGTCGTTTTGCCTTGGATCGAGCTTATTTTTGTCAAGCAAGGTGATTTGTATGTGCTTTTTGTTACAGTGAAATGAGTGGAGACACGAAATAGAGTATGATTTAGTAATTAAGGTATATAACAAAATTAAAGCTAGAACAATGCTATAACAAAGTTGCTAAATTTGCAGTAAATACCCCTTTCAGAACCCACAGCTGTATAGCACTAAAAAGCCTAAATTGGATAAAATTGCTTCATCAAACAGCTTCTTACTACCTATAAAATTATCCAGCATCCATCTGCCAGTCCTCCACTAAAATCATTCTACAAAACTATGTTCCTAGTTGGTCATTTTGAATTTGTGATCCAATGACCAAAACTTCTGTCTGACTAAAAACCTATTATATATGCTGGGCATAGTCTGTACTCGTACAATGTTGCTAAAGCCTCTAACTCCTTACTGTATCCATCAGGTCAATACCCACCCTCCTATCTTTCAAAACCACTCTGAAAAACTACCTAGCAAAAATCTGTCTCTGTTCTTGTTCAAAACCAGGATAAACTATATACCTAAATGTGAACAAGTACCTTTTCATTCCTTATATCTCCTTACTCTCCCTTCTTTGCTTACTTCCTTTCTTGTATCAAATTCTCTTCCCTGACTTTCTCTCTAAACATACCATAAGCTTGTTTTTTTTCCCCTGACTTCATATTGCAATTCTTGTTTGTATTAGACTAACTTGCCTTTAATTTCTCTACAATCTGTCTAAAATGTCTGTAAATATTAAATGATTGTCATATAACTTGTATTGATTCTTAACAAATGTTTTTATTTTATGCTTAATTTGCTATAATTATTTAAACACAGATGTTTTTTGTTTTTAAAGATTGCAAAATTATTGTTCTTAAAATGTTTTGTAATACTTTTACTCTGGAGCTTTTCTCTTAGTGTCTCTGCTAAAAATGGGCTTCTACTCAGATGGACTCCCCCCAGTAATCAAATGTCAGTAAATAAATAAATAAATAAATATTGCCTGACAGTAGTGGTTTTACTTTTATTTTCTTTCCAGTTTTTTTAAGGCAACAAGTAGAGTTAAGAAATTTGTAAAGAGATAATTAAACATTATGAGATTATCTGTAGGCTTAATACAGAAATGAAGTGCTACTGAAGTGTTAAGTAAAGATTTTATATTCACAGAGGGTAATAATTTCTTGAATATCAGGTGCTCATATATTATACATAGATTTAAGCTATAATGACACTTTTCTTTCTCGTGTTGTGCGAATGTGTGTTATTGAATTTTCTTCAGTTTAAACTGAAGTTTTATGTGAAAAATAAAGGTACTGCCACAGGAATGCCCTTCTCACATGGGTGCTGTTTTTTGTCTTCAAACAGAGTACAGTGTTGATTAATGGATATATATTTATATATATATATATATATATATATAAAATAATAATAATAATAATATAGAGAGAGATATATAGATGGATAGATATGGATTTACTTACCTTTATTGAATGGCACTAATATTGATCGACATTACACGCATTGATATGCTACTAAGCATGTGCCAAGCAATGACCTCAGCACATGCAAAAATCTTAAAACAAAATTAAAGAGAAACAATCATTTTATATATGATGATTATATATTCTAACTCCAACACTGCACAATTCTCTGGGAAAGGGCAAATTCCACAACCCCGAGAATTATCTGATCCATACCTCTCAACCTGGAAACATCAAACGTTTGGACAGAGGCCCATGAAAATAGGTACAAATCTGTAGGTTAATTAACATAATAGTTGCATACAAAATTAAATAACTCGCTCACTCCAATGGAATTATGGGATGCCAACATTCAAACACAAACTGAAGAACAGACAAACAAAATATGGCCCCAGAGTCCCCTGCACCCATTCTAATGTCCCATTACTTGGCTATTTTGCCATGTTTACCATAAACACTAATGTGCATACTGCTTTACTTCTACAATGATTATTTGGATTTCATTTAAAACTTTTATTTTACATTTTATTGCACAAACACTGATAGCATCTGCTAAACAAAGCAAAACAATCTCACAATGAAAATAGACTTAGCATTAAAACTTCCCTGCTTTTGAAATTCACATTAATTGAAACAGCATTGAGCCCAACATTCAAAGGAAATGCAACTGGCCATTGTTTTCATATCATAGGCCCCTTGCACATGAAACATACACGTGTTCTTTGAAACACCTTCTGATTGTATTAAATTATATTCCTTGTATAATACAGCACATTTGTTAGAGTGCGTTTTAAATGTATTGCTTTGAACATTTTTCCAGTAAGCAGTGAAACAAAATGCATGAGCCAATAATAACAAAACTGCCCAATTCAGAACATTTCTATCATAAAAGTCTGCTCAAACTTCTACAATCCACCAGTATCAGTAAATATGCACAATCTCTGTAAAAGTAAAAGTCAACTAAATAATTCCGCATTAAAGAGATCTGTAACTAATGAAGAGATTACTGCTAGCAAACAACTTTATATTTCATTATTTCATCTACAAATAAAGTGCCTGTTGCACTTGAGGAATAAATTGCTTATGTTACATTAAAAAAAATATTAGTAATATTGCAATAGGGAATAGATGGCAAACTGATAACAGGTTCATAGTTACTAGTTATTGCCACCAGAGGACATTCTCAGGATTGCAACATCCAGCCCCCATTAAAAGTATAGCACAGTACAGTATCAGCAATGCATCTACATACTGTGAGAGTAGAACCCACAGACTTCTGCATCAAAAGCAAGCATTCAACCTGTTATGCTATTAACAATGTAATCTGACTCAGCATAAGTAGCACTAAACTTCTCTTACCCTCAGATCCTTGTAAAATCCACTTGGCACTCAACTGTAGTATCTGTTAACTTTGCAGCACAAGAAATCTGGAAAAAGCCAAAATGTATGGGGGGTGGGGACAAAAAAACAAAAACCAGGGACACATTATAAACATTGCTTGAATAATCTTAGAAAGTTGCTAGAGTAAAATGTGTTACCACCATGCATTTCACTGCCCAGTCTTGAACTCAGGATACAGTCATGGCAGTACACCACTATGCCAAATAAGCAGTTTCCTGAAAGATCGGAAGACTTAAACTTAAATGGCTATCATTTAGTGAATTCAGTTCTCACCATAGCTCTCAACTTCTTAGCAAAAACACTTGGATGAAGCCAGTAATGGGGGAATATAGCCCCCAAACAATTAGTGAATTCAGTTCTCACCATAGCTCAAACTCTTAGCAGAAAAAACCTGGACAAAGGCAATAATGGGGGAATACAGACCAAAAATAGGGACAGATATTGATCTTATAAACTTGGAAAATTGCTAGAATAAAGGTTTGTGTTACCATGTATTTTCTGAGGAATATGAAGTCTGAAATTCAAATGCCTGTCATTACTAAGTGAATTCAATCCTCCAGAAAACCACAGTTTTTATGAGAAACAGAACAAAACTATGAGACAAAAACCTGGACAGTTTTCACAAGTGGTGGTGGGTAAGGAATTCAGGCTCTTGTTACCTGTTGCAAAGGGGTAACTCTAGCCACCAGTTATATTAAACTAGAACATTTTACACACACACACACAGACACACACACACACACACACACACACACACACACACACACACACACACACACACAGCCTGCCCTGAACGGACTTCAGCAGATAGATAATACACACAGCCTGCCCTGAACAGACTTCAGCAGATAGATCAGGTCTATATAAGAAGACCGAAGATACATTCTTTCGAATGCGCCTTGGTCGAACTTAAAAGGCTGAAAATGCAAAATATTGAAGTGGTTGTTAAGCAAATTCTCTCCCTGGGAAAGAATTTGCTTGGCCGCTTCAGTACTTTGCCATTTTTGGCACTGTAGTGTGGTCTCAGAGACGGTATATTTAAGTAGGGGATGTGAGGGGGGGGGTGAAGCCCCCCACTTAATGTAATGTTTGAAATTGATTTTTATTTTTATTTTTTTGTTGGAATAGCATTTTTTTTTTCCCCTTGGAAAAAAAATATCGCTGTTCTGACACTTCGACATTGTAATCTTTCGCATACATAGGGTCGATCAATCACCGTTCACTTTTTTAAGTGTTCAGTGATTTAATATAGACCTGATAGATCATATACACAGCCTGCCTTGAATGGACTTTAGCAGATAGATAATACACACAGCCTGCCCTGAACAGACTTCAGCAGATAGATAATACACACAGCCTGCCCTGAACAGACTTCAACAGATAGATAATACACACAGCCTGCCCTGAACTGACTTCAGCAGATAGATAATACCCACAGCCTGCCATGAATGGACTTCATCAAGTAGATTATACACACAGCCTGAATGGATAATACATGCACTTCAGTTGATAGATAATACACACAACCTGAACGGATAATACATGCACTTCAGCTGATAGATAATACACACAACCTCAAGATAATACATGGACTTCAGAAATACTTTAAATCAGAACGGACTTCAGCAGATAAATAATACATACAGCCTGAACGGATAATACACAGACTTCAGAAATACTTCAAATCAATGTTCCCGGACCTTGCAACTTAACGGACATTCCTAAAGCCACCAGTTTAAGTACATGGCTGTTCTGTTTGAAGCCTTCCCTTTCCCTTGAAGTTTAATTTTGCAAGCCCACCCTGACCCTTGTTCGTGGAAGTAAAAGAACTGATCTTCCTAGCCAGCAATGCTTGCACGTCATCCTTGTAGCTCAATTCCAACAGGCTGGCAGGCTGTTCACTAAGCTGAAGTCAACACACATGTGATGAAATCAGTCAAAAACAAAAATTTTAAAAAGAAAGCCGGGAAACTCGGGAATTGTGGCACCCCATTATTTGGGACCTCAAAATCGGTAAAAAATGAGGAATTCTGGATGGTTGAGAGGTATGATCTGATCTGCTACTTTTATCATTAGGTGTTAGCCATCTGTTTAGATGACCATATTGTGCTGACTACACATTTGTCAACAAAAGTGCTGTTTGATGAGAATGCTGACAGGCTAGCAGCATGGATTTCTTGCTCTGTTACTCTATTTCTTTTTCTGACAGGAAATGTTATTTTTATAATACTCTAAACCAATTTTTTTAACAAAATCAGTTGCCTGATACTGCATAGAAGGATATTGTCTAAAAAGTTCTAAATATTTGAAATTTTTCCTGTCAAATTATTCATTTGAAAGGTCTGTAACAGTAGCTGTGAAACGAATCATTTAAAGATAATCTGTCAGGAATTGCCTTTAAAGAAAGAATTCCAATGTGTTCTTTCTAACATACAAAAACTTTCTTTAAAAATGGACAGAATGGATAACAAACTTGACAACTTTAAAGAAAAATGTACCAAACAGATGGAACAGATACATGAGATTTTAAAACATCAGAAAACTCAGATATCTGGAAAGGAAGATGCCCTTAATGACTTAATGACATAGAAGGCAGAGTACCCAAAAATGAAAAAAAAAAAAATTGAATTTCTACTGTGACAGAATACCTCATCACTAAACAAACTTCATGACTTGGAGAACAGAGCCAGGAAAAATAGCATTCGTATTTTGGGACTGCCTGAAAAAATAGAAGGAGAAAATATGGTCATCTGTCTTACTGGCTTCCTAAGACTCTGAATTTATCTGAAGTTATGTAGTATGGTATAGAAAGAGCACACAGGTCTCTAGTTTCTACTTCATCAAAGTTTGTACTTCATAGATATACAAAAAACAAAGAAAGAGAGAATGTGTACCAAACAGTTATAACAAAAATAAAATAATAGCAAGAAGCTTTACAGCATAGGTTTTTAAACAGCAAGTAGCAGGTTGGTTTCAGCCACTTATACAGCCATCTTTCTCAGTGTAACATGAATGAAAGTTGTTTACTGACAATGGTATTTCCCTCTTACAGAGCAGGTTCTAATAGAATGTTTCTTTCTCACCTTTTTCTCTTAAGAGACAACTTATACAGAGTTATTTCAGAGTGAGTATGTGTGTGTGTGTGTGTGTGTGTGTGTGTGTGTGTGTGTGTGTGTGTGTGTGTGTGTGTGTGTGTGTGTGTGCATGTGTGCATGTGTGTGCATGTGTGTGTGTGTGTGTGTGTGTGTGTGTGTGTGTGTGTGTGTGTGTGTATGTGTGGTGTGTGTGTGTGTGTGTGTGTGTGTGTGTGTGTGTGTGTGTGTGTGTGTGTGTGTTAATGCGTATAAGAAATACTAGATAAAATATTGTCTTAGGTTTGATTCTGACACATGAATTAAGTGCAAAATAGTAAGAAGGTGTTAATTAACTTGCACTCTCTGTTACATTTACCTCAAAATTACTATTTTAACACTCTTGTAAAACCTGTATTTCTCTCTTTAAGTTATATAATTCGTTTTATAGTACTGTGGCACCATACACAATATAGAATTCATTTCTTTAATTCAACTTTTATCCTAAGATATTATACTATCCAAATTACTTTCTGTTCTATTAATTTAAAGAAGGGACAATGATCTTGTTCATGTCTGTTGATGTTAGCCCCTTGCTTGGTTGACTTGCTCTGCATATATGGGTAATAGATATGTATATTTTTATGATAACGGTTGTGGTGATTATCTGTGTTGGTGTCTGTGTGGATGTGCTTTTTGAGCAGGAAGTGAGAATCTCAAATACATGCAATATTAGAAACTCATGCTCTGAAAGTTAAATGAAAGTTGAAGCATAGTAAATGAGGGACTAATATGAAAGTAATTGCATGTTTTCCACAATGTCAGACAAAATTACACAGTCATTTTGATAAGCTGGGAATTTATGTGTCTCTTAAAAAGACTGTAGTGGGTGTGTGCCAACCATATGTTATGCCTCAGTACAAATATAATTCTGGAACATATTATTAGTTATTGTAGACATCACAGTTACTCTTTTATTCTTTTATATCTCATAGTATGCTCTACTGAGTATGATATCCTATGTATAAAAGAGACACATTTTGAAAGATAAGTGTATATGCAAATCCTCACAAACAGACAAAGTTTTTTTAGAGAAGTTTATTTGTTCTTTGAAGTATCACATGTGTCTGTCATAATATCCAAACATGTACAGTCTTGTAGTCAGAAATGAGTTTAAATAGTTAACTACTTAGTCACATTATCAATAATATATAATAGCATATTAGTAATATAGCATGGTTGTTATAAACAATGTTACATGTATTGTCTTTTTTCTGTGTTAATCTCTTTTTTTTTGCTCAGAACTGAAAGAAATTACTGGATTCATTATAAAACTATTTAGGATCATATAAATAGAATGACTACATGATATGGTATATTTTACAGTTTTTACGTTTTATAGCAAGCGAATGAGTGTTCATAATCTGAATATTATGTATATACTAACTCCTTTTAATTTTGTTAAATAAGTTAGACTAGTCATAAATCATAACTTTAGAAGTAGTAGGTGGTAGTGTTTTAATATGATTGCAATTCAAACCTGGAGTTTTAAACTCTATGGGTGGGGGGGGCATGAGAAAAAACAGTCCACGTACAGAAGTTTACAAATTATTTCTTTTTTTGGTGTCTAATATTATTGATATAAAGTTTACACTTAACAATCTCAATTGTCTTATACATTCATCTTTGAGTAAGCAGTTCACTAGCTAGATCTAATAATAGTTTTTCAGTGCCATTTTATTTACAAATGTATGAGAGTATTATATGTAATACTTATTTAGCTGCGGTGGTGGTGCTGCGGTAGCATTGTCACCTCATAGCAAGACGTTGTCCCATTCGATTCTCAGCTAGAGCGTCTTCTGTGTGAAGGCATACATGAATGGGGCATACCTTCATTGAAGGTTGTGCATCAGGGCTGGTAACCCGGTACGTAAAAAAATCCACTACCAATCATTAGCATACCGGAGTTCCACTGTGGCAACCCCTAACCGGGAAAAGCTGAAAGACACAAACAAACAATATGTAATACTTATTTATTATTTCCTAGTTTGGTAGTATGTCCAACTTAAAATGCATATCAATTAATATCACTGGATTAAATAATGACTGTAAAAGGGGTAGTTTATACAAATTCTTAAAAAAAATATTTCATTCGCAATTTATCATTTTACAGGAAACACATTTAATAAAAGAAGATTTGGACAAATGTAATACTAAACACTATTCTGTATTGGTTAGCTCTCATTATAAACAAAGAGAAGAGGGATGGCTATCTTATGTAAAAATTATTTTGCTCTACTAAAATTCTGACTACATTTAGTGATGAAAAAGGCATGTTTTGTTCATTGACTTTAGAGATTCAAAAGAAACTATACACTTTTATTAATGTTTATTGGATATCTGGATTGGTAATAGAAACAGTTAAACAATAGTTGGGGAAATAATATGAATATCAAAGGGAAACATTATTTTTGCAGGTGAATTTAATTGTATTTTATCTGACAAGGGGACCAGCATTAGCTGTAAAAGAAAGAAACCTGTCTCAGTCAAGTCTTTGATGGAGTTGACTGATGTATATAATATGAGAGATATGTATGAGATTTCAGTATCAGACTCACTTTTCTTTACACATTTCTCTTATATGTTTAATATGAGATCACTAGTAGAATAGATAATCTTAAGGTACTCTCTTGCCCACTGTTAGACCATAACACGATAACATTTGAAGTTAAATTGAATTTTAGCAATAACATCCCAATTAAAAGGATTCCTGCATATATAACCAATATGAAAGCCTTTAAGGAGTTCTTTAATGTATGTGACTCTTTAAAAGCATACTTTTTTGGCAAAATTACAAGTTGGTATGCACAAAAAAGAAACAAATGGACAAAGAACTGATAGATTTACTGGAGAAAATTGATAAGTTAAAATTAGATTCATAGATTAGTACTAGACTAACTGCCCTTGCGGGTCATTTTAAGCTTAGCCAATTACCCCCTGTGAGAATCAAACCCTGCACCTTGTGTCTGTATAGTAAACACCTTAACCATTATGCCAGCCTCCCACCCACTGTCAAAAAGGAAATAATAACAGAAGAAATAACTAGCTTAAACAGTAAATATTTAGAATTTTTTACAACATAAAACTATGGCAAATTTAGAAAAGATTAAATAACTAACAATTCCATAAAACTTAAATCCATGCTTAAATGGGCTACTAAAACAAAAATGATTGCTAAATCGAACCAAACCAAAGAATTATACTTCTCTAGTAGTAGTAACAAGAAGGTTACTGAAATAAGAGATATTCTGTATGTTTTCAGGTCTCATTTTAATAAGACAAATCAACACAAATCAACAATGGGTACATAAGATCTTATTAAAACATTTATAAAAATATACCAAAAAAAAAAAAGACTGTCAGATTGGATCAAAGAAAAATAATTGATAAGCCTATATCAATGTCTGAACTCAAAATTCAAATTAATAAATTAAAAACCAATAAGGCACCTGGAAATGATGGTATAATACCTGAACTATACAAATTGGTGACTAATAAATAACCAAACTGTACAAACTGATAACTAAGGGCGCTTTGAGTATTTTTCTAGAGGTATTTTCAATAGTTAAATGACTTACAATGGTGCCAGCTTCCTGGAAATACACCCTAATATCCCCAATTTTAAAACCTGAGAAGGACAATGTTCTTCATATAGACCAATCTCATTATTAAATGTAGATTACAAAGTATTCATGGCAATCTTTGCCTCTAGAATAAAACAGTTTCTTCCAATGTTGATAAACAATGATCAGACTGGGTTTATAATGAACAGGAACACCTATGATAATATCAAGAGAATAGTGTCAATAATTGATTATACTAATAATTAAAAAAAGAACTAACCTTAGCTAGTCTGGATATCAGTAGTGCACTTGATTCAGCTAATTGGGAGTACTTACTATTAGTACTTGAGGAATGTACTTTTTCAAACAATTTCTTACAATTAATCAAACTTCTCTATGAAAACTCCTTTGCATACATTAATATAGGCTCATATACTTCCCAATCGATCATAATTACTAAAGGTACTAAACAGGGTTGTCCCTTGTCCCCATTGCTTTTTGCTCTAGTTATGGAACCTTTTACAAATTATATAAGATCACATAAAGCATCAAAGGCATACTAATAAATAATACTTCATTTCTCGAAATACAATTTTTTTTGCAGATAACATCCTATTAGCTTTGACTTATTGCAATTCTTCTCTTATTGCACTATTCCAGGCAGTCGAAATATGCCAGAAGAAATCAGGACACAGTTTAAATGAGAATAAGACTGAGATACTACCTGTTAATTCTGATATTAATAAAATAGATAAGAAAGTACATACATTGTGAAAGATGGTAAATCACTTACTTAACGATAATCTTGTCTGATAATATTAAAGATATAACAACCCTTAATTATAATAATAACCCAAATTCCATAAAGCAAACTTTTAATAAATGGAATAACCTGTTTCACTATGGAATAGAGACTCTTGTTAATTAAAATGATTATCCTTCCTAAAATTCTGTATATAATACAGTCTTTATCCCTCCTACTCATCAAACAATATAATAGTATAATTCTTTGTTTCTGAGATTGTTATGGTTTCCTAATAAGCCTAGATTGGCTTTCAACAATCACATTAGAGACAGGGCTTTGGGTGGTATTGGTCTTCCAGATTTAGAATTATATTCCTTATCCTAAATTGTTAAGAAAATAATTTCCTAGCTAAATAACAATTACAATGCCAAATGGAAAGATATTCAAGGAGGTATTTGGTGTAAATCCAATCATTTAACAAAATCATATCATACTAAGATAGCTACTAATACATTTCATATGTCAATAAAAGACTATTTTATAGAAAACAAGAATGAAACAATGAACTCCTACTATATTAATATGATAATAACCTCCTTTAAATATTTCATTTTCAGGAACCCTGAATATAAAGCATGGATTTTATTTGCATTTCCAACTGGCTACAGTCAAAATAGCATTAACACATTTAATTCAGCAACAATGATTACATTTAGAGACAAAAAACTGTTATACTGGTATCAATTACTAGACAATGGAAAGTGACAAAATGTTGACCATATCATTAATAAGTCTGAGTTAAGCAAAGACATGTGGTTAGAAATTCAAACTTGCAGACACTTGGTTGAACATAGGATTAATCTAATGCAACCAATAGTTAGAAATTATTTCCTCCACATTCATTTATTTACTCATTATTCTAATGCACTAGAATATAATGAGCAAGGGACTTCTGTCTAAAATATATAAGGTACTTAAGAAATCAACAGTTTATCACAGAAAAAGCTATTGAAATTATTTTAGACTTGTTAATTGTTAAATAAATTTGTTAGAGTCAGACTGTAAAAATCATTGAGTTATTCAAACACAATGTCAATTAATAACAAACAATAATGCAGGAGAGCTTGAGTATCTTAAAGCTCTAATGTACATTAGGAGGCAAAAAACCATACACAAAGTTTGTATAGAATTTTGACTGCTTTATTGACCAAAACACATTGGTTATATACATTTCATTATCAGTTTTGCCCACCTCACTGGTGTGGTCAGTGACAGGGTCTTTACATCATAGTAATTCATAAAAAGTGCTGAATTTGTGTTTTTCAAAAAGTCCCTTTCCCATGAGAATGTTGCAGCCTTGCAAGCAGCTGGTCAGTCACGATGACCTCCTGAGGATGTAGCCAATTCAAGGTTCTCTGATTAGTTCAAATACAATAGATGTATGTCTTCCTTAAAGCCTCCCTTTGTCTTTCTTGTTCCCAGCTGCGCACTATCAGAGATAGTGCGCACAAGGCTACTCTCCTGGTGGAGGCAGGAAAGAGGACACACATGCGAACAGATTTATTATTTTCTAACTTTGCAAAATAATCTTTACTTGAAAGACATGAGCCAGACTGCATCTGCAAGCTGCCAAGGTCAAATTTCTGATTACACTGCAGCTTGTGCTTCAAGCAATAATATGCAGGTTTATTTCTACTGTTATTCTAGTAAGACAGAATTAAATGCATTACCTTTATTCTTTATTTTAAGTACATTTATTCCTAACTAGAGCACACATTTCTCTATATATTTGATCACACAACTTATATATGTTTGAATGTTTAAATACACATCTTCCTAAGCAGCACACATTGTAAATATATTTTTCTAGGCAGCATGTATGTAAATATATTTTCTAAGCAGCATGTATAGATTTTTCTAACATTCTCCCTCCTGTTAATGCATTTTATTCTGTTTAAAACATAAACAATATTATTTCATTCCTCAGCCTTTCCCTTTCAAGGGCTTTCAGCTAAGTAAGTCATTGGTTTTATATTTCAGAAAAAGCATCATTTGAAATTAATCTTTTAATTTCAACACTTTGGTAAAGAGTTTCAGTAGCAGATATATCAACAAATTTTGATTAATCTTTTCATGCAGGAATTTCCCAGTAAACACATGTTCCTATTAGGAGTATACCCACACAAATAGCAATTAAATGTTTAATAGGATGGAACCCCACCCCCCCCCAAACAGATTCTGGAAAAAGTCCGTCAGTGGGTTTGGGCCTGGTTTAGTCATTGCTGATACTTGCTGAATTACCTCTAGGTGGTCATTGATTTCATGTTGGTTGTCTGGAATGTACGCACAGCATTCTTCTTCGTGTACCACCTCTTGCTGCTAGGGTGAAGTAAAGAGCCATTCGATTTTGTAGCACAACAGTTTTTATTGCATTCAGTTCATTAGTCACCAATTCTAGGGTGGAAAAAGTTGCACTGCTCATGACTTTTTGACAGCTTCCTCAGCTCCCAGATCGATTTGACTGCTCCATAGGCTGGTGGCATTCCTGCCCTGGATATAACACTGTTGCCCAGGTTCATATGAGTCAATTTACTTTTGTCTTTCACTGAATTATGGCCTTTTCAACCAGCTTCGATTTTACCAACTGGATTCACAGGTTTTTTCTCACTGGACCTTCAGATTCTCGAGCTGTTTTCCTTACGTTTCGTATTTTACCCAAAGGTAATTCTGCAGTATGTCTTATTGCTAAAACCAGATAACCCAAAAAAACAACTGCCGGACCAATTCTCAGGTAACCATTTATATGCCTTTTTCCCACAAATAAAATCATTACTTTGGTACTGATACGTGTTATCCCTGCATGAAACATTTTCCTATTCCTAATAGACAATTGCTTAGTTAAGACTAGATTGTCACATACTACATTTAATGTAGTTTTCATTGAACTCAGATATGAATCATGGTTAGTATTACAAACAGTACCCCCACTTTTGACTTTAATGTAACATTTATAAGACATTGTTATATTACCATTACTCCAGCCCACCTGGAGGGTATTACTTCTGTAGAGACATACAACTCCTTTATGTGTGAACAGGTAAAAATAAAGCAATTTTGTCCTGTGATCTCACAGTTTCTGTATAAAAAAAACTTTCCAAAGTCTTATTTTATCCCCAGAGGGACAGAGGACGTTAAAGTCTATTATATTTTGTTGGTATAGCTGTACAAACTCAGCAATTTGAAATGTGCATAGTTTCTGTATACACTTGCTTCATGGCCAGGTACGTGTTAAAGTTTGGATGCCAGTCTATAAACAGTTCATCACGTCTTTTCACTTTCACTTGTGTGGTTGAGTGCAGGAAAAACCACAATAAGAGAAAAATTGTCACACTTATAGTTAACAAATACATAGTTAAAATAATTATGCAATAGTTCTTGGGTTGCTCTGCTTTTTTGTCTTCTTTACTCTTGGCCATTTTGCCCTTGTGTATCAGTCACAAAGTTTTTATTCAGCTGAAAGTTCTTTTGTCTGAAAAAGAGTTAAACTGCAAAACAGATTTATTCATAACAGTTTCTTTATTTAATTAGCTAGTGAACTGTCAGCCTCCAGCCCTGCAGGCATGAGAGCTTTTTACTGAGGCACATAATATGCCCTTCCAAATACTACTTTAAAGGGGATTAAACCCTTCACATTTGTTACTGTTTTCATGCTCAGCAATGCTAGAGGTAAACAGCAAATCCAATTCTTCTGAGTCTTACTCATCAACTTTCTTAACTTGTTTTTTTTAAAATCCCATTGTACCTCTCCACCAGTCCTGCTGACTGTGGGTGGTAAGCACAGTGATTCCTTAAGGAAAAGCTTCTACCCATTTTGAAAACATATCTATGATCACTAAACAGTATTTTTTCCTTTACACTTATTCAACTCTATGAAGTCCATACAAATAGTATGGAATGGATATGGTGGTGTAGGGAAACTCCCTTGCTTGTTTTTAAATGCTCCTTGTGCATGGTGCTTGTTACAAGTATGACAAGCTGCACAAAATTTTATTGTATAATTTATGTATCCATATGTTTGGAATATTTTATTTACTAACTGTACCATCCCGCTGTTGAGACATGGCTCTGCCCATGGCTCAACAAAGCTGCATATCTAAATAAATTAGACGGTAATATTGTTTTTTTTCCTTTGGAAATGTACAGTCCATTTTTAAAAATTGCACCTTGTTTTACCCAGTTTTGTTTTTCTGCTGTTGTAGTAAGCATTTGCATTGTTTTTAACATGTCTAAATGTAAAATCTCAAAGGGCTGTAATTTTTCATTAAAAAAAATAAAGTTCCTGAGTCTGAGGCTGCTTGCTTTGCAGCTGCATCAGCTCGTGCATTACCTTTTGAAATCTTATCCTGTTGTTTTGTATGAGCTACACATTTACAAATAGCTACTTTGGTAGGCAACTGAATAGATTCTAATAGCTCCAAAATAAATTGTGCATGATTAATAGGTTTTTCACTGGATGTAATCATCCCTCTATTTTCTTTATTATTGTGCAAACACATGCACTGTAGAAAAAGCATACTGATTATCAGTATATATGTTTACTTTTTGCCTTTTACTAAAATACATGCTTCTGTCAAAATTACCAGTTCTGCTGCTTGAGCATACAAGTTGTGTGGCAAAGTTTGTGCTTCTAAATTTTTAGTGTCTGTAACTACTGCATACCCCACCAGATTTTTCCCTGTAGGACCCCTTCTGCATGAGCCATTCACGTAATATGTCACCTCAGCATTATCCAAGGGCATATCTGTAAGATCTTGTCTAGGTAAAGCTAACTGTTTATATGAGGTTGACTCAGCAGTATGGTCATACATGAAAGATGTCTAGCAGGAGAAAGGTATGCAACTTTTTTTGTGGCAGAATTATTGCAACTGCATGAGGCATTTTCAATGTGAGAGGGTGGAATAACACCATTGAGGCTGGAGCCTGTACTGCCATTGCTGTTGCAACTACTGCTTGTACACAGTGAGGCAAAGATTGCACCACTGGGTCTAACTGTGATGAATAGTAAGCTATGGGGCATTGCTTATCCCCATGTTGTTGCTTTAATACTGATGTCATGTACCATTGCTTACAATCTATGGTCTAAAAAAACGTTTGTGATAACTTGGAAGTCTTAAAACTAATGAAGAAGCTATTAACTGCTTCAACCTGCAGAAAGCCATTTCTGCTTTTGTTTTCATTGTAAAATAATTCGTACCCAGTTCCAACAAAAATTAGTTGTACCTAGGAAAGACATTATTTCTTTTTAGTTGTTGGTTTGGGTGCTTGCAAAATTGCTGTTTTTTCCCTTTTCTCTTTCCCACTATTTAGTATTTTACCTTTACTGAATATCACATATTCCAGGTATCTAACCTGTGTTTTTTTTCCCCAAAGTTTGTAACTTACTCTTGTTTACTTTGTGTCCTTGTATTACTAAAAATTTTAACAATGCTACTGTATTCACCCTGCACTGCTGCTGGGTGCTGCTAGCAAGATGTCATTTACATAAAGTAAAATTTGACTACCTTCTGGTGGGGTAGACCCTGCCAGATTGCTAGCCATTTTTTTGTGCAAATATTATTGGGCTCTCACAATATCCCTGTGGTAGTCATGTATATGTATACCTTTTACCCTGAAATGTAAATGCAAACCAATATTGACTATCAGGATGTATAGGTATTGAAAAGAAAGCATTGCTTATATCTACCACAGTAAAATACTTTTGTTGTGGCTTTAAATCATTTAACAAGGTATGTGGGTCTGGCACCGTAGGTGCTTTAGGTATTACTGCATTATTCACAGCTTATAAATCTTGTACCATCTGCCATTCCCCGTTTGCCTTTCTTTAACAGGAAATAGGGGTGTATCACATGGTGAATCAGGAGATTCTACCAGTACTCCTTTTTTGAGTAATGCTGCTTATTATAGGCTTAATTTTTACTTTTGCATTCTTTCCCAAAATGTATTGTTTTTTTCTGTGGTCTAAAAGCTGACTTTGGGGTAATTGTAACTGGTCCTGCTGCTTGAATAAGCCCTACATTTAACTTGCCTGTTGACCACAGAGTTGTTGGAATTTTACACAAGGCCTTTTCTTTTTCTTTTAATAAAAATGCTAATCAGCTGTCCTTACTAGATTGCAAGTGTACAGCTGTATGTGTCTGTGTCAACCAATTCAGTTTTGTTTTCATATCCCTTGTCCTGACATTTTTAAATCAGTCTGTTTTCCCATTTTGTTACCTTTTTTTCTAAGTCTGCCCATTTAACACTTTTGTTTTTTGTCAAGCTGACATGTGGCAGTCTATTGGACTTATACAATCTCATGAACTCCTGAGGTAATGAACAGCTTACTACACTGTTTCCCTCAGTATCCCAGCATAAAGTTTGTAATATTAATTTGTCAGCAGGATTTTTACTTATATTTTTTATTAGGTCCTGGTGTGCTACAGTAGTATGGAGTACAATGTAACAAGTGCTGCTGATCAGTGTCAAGGGAGGGTACCTTACTGATGGCTACGTTTATCAGTTCTTTGGTTACTGCCCCTGGACCAATCATAACTAGGTCCTGGCTGTACCAATAATAGGCTTCACCCTCTGATCACACCACAAGAGCATTCATTTGTCTTTGTGCTTCCATACCCTGCATGGTAGGAACTACTGCTATGCCAAATATCTGCACAAGGTCTTTTCCCAGTAAGTTTACTGGATATTTTTGCAGAAACTACAATTTTACTTTTCTGAGTCATACCTGAAACAGGGTCAGTTATTGCTATATTATGGGAAAGTGGTTCCCTGTATAGCTGTCTATTTGCTGCTTTTACTAATATATAATCAGGTGATTTAGAATGTTTTGGTAACTTGGAGGGTGTATCAAAGTCCGTGACGCTCCTGAGTCACACAGGAATTTGACCTTTCTTCCCTCCACCAGAAGTGTTACTTCTGGTTTTGTATTTGCTAGGTAGAGCTCCAGGCTCAACAATGCTAAATCTAAAATTTTATTTTCATTTTTATTCTTTACATCTGTTTGTACTTCCTCTATTCCCTCTACTACATTCACATTTTCTTTTTGTTTATTAACCTTTCCTGATGATTTTTGGTTATTATCACTATTATATAGTCAGTCCACATCTCCTTTATCTTCTGTTATTGCTTTCTTATTTTGTTTATAGTCCCTAGCTAGATGCCCTTTTTACCTGACTGTAATACAAATACTTCAGCTCCGTCTTCAGCAGTGAAGACTTGTGCCTTTTTTTCCTTTTTACTATTAAGGTGTCTTTCAGTACGTCTAGCATACTCAAGTAAGGCTTGCAGCCTGCTTGTTCAGTGATTTATCATATGCCTTGTAATAAAACTACTAACAGAGGCAATGCAACCTTTTTAAAAATGTATATATATATATATATTTTTTTTTTAATTGTTATTTTAAGCATTTTAATAATCTAGCATAATATCCATCTACTGTCTCATTTCCCTGTTGTATGCATTAATTAATGCAAGTCCAGTCTGCTCTAAGTTTTCATTTTTCAGAGATTCTGTCTGTTAGACCTTTCACTCTGTTGTCTAAAAATGTTTCAGAATTTTTTAAGCTTCTGTTTTTCTTTTGCCTGACGCCCTGCATCAGATTAAAGCTTGTTTAAGGAGTTTAACTAGTGAAAGTTTATCTAGTTTACTATCAAATTTATAGTTGTTAACACATTTTGCAAAATATCTCACATTATTTGCTTACTGTAATTGCATATGCTTCACATTATCTGTTAGGGCGGATCTCGTGATCTCTTAGTGCACTGATTTCCCATGTCTTAAAAAGACTGTTACGTAACCCTTCTCTTGTACCACGTGGTATCTTATTTCCCCATATCCACAGTAGTGTCTAGAATGACTGTTTACTTTGCTTTGTTATTCCCTGATCTATGACTCAAGATACAATACTTGACTCTCTCTCCCTGCTATCACAAACCTTAGCAATAGCACAGTGTAACCTGGTCCCTGATCTAAAACAAAAACAAAGAGAGGAATTCTGCTTACCGAGCCTCCTGCTTATGTTTGATAGGCTTTTAGGACCCAGTTTTCCGCTTTCGCCACAGATCAGACAAGTGGACAGCCTCTTTAGGCACGACAATTCAGTCGGAGGTCTTTCCTTCTTCTGCAGACTTCAATACCACCTATATATTCTGACCTGTAGCTTACCAAGGGAATTCCGCACGATTAGGACCAAGATGTTAAATAAATTTGTTAGAGTCAGACTGTAAAAATCATTGAGTTATTCAAACACAATGTCAATTAATAACAAACAATAATGCAGGAGAGCTTGAGTATCTTAAAGCTCTAATGTACATTAGGAGGCAAAAAACCATACACAAAGTTTGTATAGAATTTTGACTGCTTTATTGACCAAAACACATTGGTTATATACATTTCATTATCAGTTTTGCCCACCTCACTGGTGTGGTCAGTGACAGGGTCTTTACATCATAGTAATTCATAAAAGTGCTGAATTTGTGTTTTCAAAAAGTCCCTTTCCCATGAGAATGTTGCAGCCTTGCAAGCAGCTGGTCAGTCACGATGACCTCCTGAGGATGTAGCCAATTCAAGGTTCTCTGATTAGTTCAAATACAATAGATGTATGTCTTCCTTAAAGCCTCCCTTTGTCTTTCTTGTTCCCAGCTGCGCACTATCAGAGATAGTGCGCACAAGGCTACTCTCCTGGTGGAGGCAGGAAAGAGGACACACATGCAAACAGATTTATTATTTTCTAACTTTGCAAAATAATCTTTACTTGAAAGACATGAGCCAGACTGCATCTGCAAGCTGCCAAGGTCAAATTTCTGATTACACTGCAGCTTGTGCTTCAAGCAATAATATGCAGGTTTATTTCTACTGTTATTCTAGTAAGACAGAATTAAATGCATTACCTTTATTCTTTATTTTAAGTACATTTATTCCTAACTAGAGCACACATTTCTCTATATATTTGATCACACAACTTATATATGTTTGAATGTTTAAATACACATCTTCCTAGCAGCACACATTGTAAATATATTTTTCTAGGCAGCATGTATGTAAATATATTTTCTAAGCAGCATGTATAGATTTTTCTAACATTAATAATAACTCCCCAAGTGAATATGATAATAAACTAATACTCCAGTCTTCAAAACAAACTACTTCATCACTAAGGTGGGGGATATTCACTTGGAAGATCTTTCATAAAACCTTTATCACACCATATAACGTTGAACTGATGTATAATAAAGACATAGGATGCTGGAGATGTAAACTAAATGTTAAAGCTGACTGGCAGCATATGTTTTAAGACTGTGTAAAATTTAAAACATATTGGGATAATGTGAAGTCTTTTTTACAGTCTGTTTTTAATAATACATTTATGCTGACCAAATCTCTTATTTTATTTAATACACCTATTCCCACTTGTGTCATGAAAATGAAACACCCTCTTTTATGGAGTTTTTTAACATTAGCAAGAAAAGTCATCCCTAAGAACTGGAAGAATAAGACTACTCCTACTATGAAGGAATTTGTAAATTTAGCAACTGAAGTCTATCATATTGAACTTATCACGATCAAGACAAGAACATCTATAATCACCTCTCCATATAATATATGGTTGAAATTCAAAGAACTGCTGGATGAACAGGCTTTAATAATTAACTAACAACTACTCTTTCCCCTTTCTTTTTATGTTTAAAAAAAACTTTGTTTTGTAGTAGACACCATTGTAAATAGTTATTTTAGGTGTTGTTTATTATTGTTCTTTTAGATATGGTTATTTGTTTTATAATATTCCTATGATCATATATTAATGTTTTGCTGTTAAAATTTTAAATAAAATTAATTGAGAAAAAATGAGCTGCTTGAAAAAAACAGTGCCTTCCTTATCTATCTGTCTATAGATAGATAGATAGATATAGCGTGTGTGTGTGTGTGTGTGTGTGTGTGTGTGTGTGTGTGTGTGTGTGTGTGTGTGTGTGTGTGTGTGTATCTATGTGTGTGTGCATGTGTGTATGTAGAAAGAGAGATACATGATCAGGAAATAAGTTGCCTTTATATATACTGCATACTGCAGAATGGAAAACAAGAATATTCTCATAGCATTTAGCTAGATAACAATGTTTTAATTAACAACCAGGGTTGCATAAAAGGGTGTTACTTTGAAGCACCAAACATAAAAGGTAGTTCCTCACTAAGAGGTCTATCTGAAGGGAGACCCTGACAGCATAGAGTGGGAAACTGCAGTCTGGGATATTCTGTGGAGTTTTCCTTATGAAGCACTTGCTTCCAAGATCTAGAAACTGGGCCTGGGAGAGGCCTGAAGTCTTGGTCATTTGTTTTTTTGACAATCTGGATTGTTCAGGAACTGTGTGGAATGTAGAACATACATGAAGGCAACCTAAATTCCTATGGGTTTTGTTTTCCTCTAGAAAACTAAGAGGGCTGTGATTTTGGTTTCTTTTTGATATTAGTTTTAAGTTCTACTGCTTGTGTCTTCCTGTATCCTAAAATATGAATCTCTCTTTCTATGCGTGTCTGTGCGCTTGTGTGTATTGGAGCATTTTTCTATCTCTCTCTCTCTCTCGCTATATATATATATATATATATATATATATATATATATATATATATATATATAAATATATATATATATATATATATATATATATATATATATATATATATGGGATCCAGACACATGCTTGACTAGCATATGTCTGAATCACAAAACATCGAACACACATACACGAAAGCGCTTCCATGTATGTGTGCCTGTTTCATAGATCGGACTACAGTGCAGGAAAGGGAAAATTCCCTTTTCCCCACTTTAGTGCGATCTCAGAGTGAGAATAATAAAGTAGGGGGGTGTGGGAAGCACTTTTCGATGTTAAGCACTTTCGTGTATGTGCATTCGATGTTTTGTGATTTGGACATATGCTAGTCGAGCATGTGTCCTAGACCCATATACGTATATATATATATATATATATATATATATATATATATATATATATATAGACACAAACATTATATCTATATCTATATCTATATCTATATCTATATCTATATGTCTGTCTAGGGTTGTTGGTGCTTATTTTGAATGTTTAAAATATCAGGCATTCTTTTCATCAGCTTTGCTAGCTTTTGTGGATTTGCTAGCATAATCATATATATATATATATATATATATATATGTGTGTGTGTGTGTGTGTGTGTGTGTGTGTGTTCATATGTGGATAATTGAATTGAGCTTACATTGATGCAAAAAACATTAATGATAGCAGTTCAAACAGAACCCTATTTAAAAAATAAAAATAATTAATTAATTAACAAATAAACTAAAAAAGCAAGCAATCGAAAAAAGAACCAAATAGTTCCTTTTTCTCGTCACTAAACCCAAACCCTACCTCACCTTATAAATGAATGCTAATCCAAACTATAACCCTTCACATCAACTTCAAAAACTCCTTTTTGTAAATGTAACACTAGTCAGACAAATTTAGTCTGGGGATATTGTTTGACTTTGGGTTTAGTGAGCAGAAAATGAAACTGTTTGTTTAATTTTTTGATTGTGGTCCATATTCAATAAAGCCTACATAGTTCACTAAAACCATGTTGCCATCAATAATGCACTGTTTTGTATTCTGTAAGAGGCTCTACATGCCATGTAGAGCTATCAAACACGTTTTCAAGAAATCAATGTTTGTGGCCTATGCGATGATTGTTTATGCAGTGATTTTGAGTTATTTACTTATTTTGGCCAGAGTTCCACAACCAACTCCTTCTACCTCAGTTTCAGATGATGCAATCTATCCTGATACACCCCCAAGCCTGTCCCTCATTAATTACTCTCATCTCCCCTTATGTCCCTAACTGCAAACTTCATAGCTATGACCAACACCTACTCCAAATCTCAAAACCTAATAAAACCATAGGTAAAAGTCTATATAGTCATACGGTCTCCACTGCTTGGAATAACCTCCCTCTCCCCATCAGATCTCTCCAAAACTTACCCAATTTCAAAATTGCCCTAAAGGACTACCTGCAAAACTCATGGTCCTACCCCTGTAAGGACCCCACTTGACCTCCCTGATTGTAAGCCTGCTTTACCTTTCCTTCCACCTATTCTTCTTTTTTCTCAACATCAACTTAGTGTTTACTAAGCCCTGCCATGCCCTCTAACCCCTCCTCGCCTTTCACCTTTAATGTTTTATTTCTTCTCTCTTCTCCCTCTCAATGAAGAACTCCTCTACACTTGTTTTTCTCTCTAAATAGAACATTGAACTTATCATATAAACCTATCTTGCAAACTTCTCTAGTCTGTACTTTTTCCATTTTTATATGCAACTGTAAATAATTGTATATCTGTTTTTCAGTTTTATATGCAACTGTAAATAATTTTGATATCTAACTGTAAACACTATTGCAACTGTAAACTTGTTTCTGTATCTTCTGTAAACATTGTATTCTGGAGCTTTTCTCCTCAGTTCTCTGCTGAAAAAGGGCAACTGCCCAGCCAGACTAACCAGGTTAACAAATGGCAAATAAAATAATAAATAAAATAAAATGTTAAATTTCAGTTACTAATTATAGTTTATGGTTTATTGTTTTTACTAGTCTTTAATAAACCAGTTTTCATACTACTTCTTTGATTGCCAGTTGGATGATCATTCAGTTCCCATTCTGGAGTTGGCAGCTGCCATTTCTGGTTATTTGGTGTTAAACTTCATGGCATGAGTTTTAAGAGTTTCCCACCCACTCACCCAGTCCTTGTTGTGTTCTTAAATTTGGTGGCTTTTGTGTTGCCCACCCCTACTATAAATCTCATTTTGGACAGTCCTCCCAGTCCCATATCATCAGCTTATACTACTGAGTATAGAAAGAGATCATTTGGGAAGGCCCACCCCTTTAGTTTATCAACCTTAAATTATCATGTTTCATCCCTTCCCATTTTAAACCCCCTCAAAAAAATTTCACTTTATTCATCTGCTTTTACTGTATTTGTGTTTCTTTCTACTTTATTACTTTATTTTGCTTTTTCTGCCTGTTTTTAAAACTACTCAATTGCATTTATTCTGCTGCATTTATTACCGCTTGTTAGTAGCTTGATTAAATTGTAACTATTATTATAAGCCTTTTGGTTTAAGCACTTAGGCTTCAGACCAGTTGTTTTACATTAAGAAGGTTTGTGGTCTGCACTCGTGGCAGGACAGGTAGCTTACATCCTTCTAAGTTGGGAGTTGCTGATTGAAGGCTTAGTGTATGTTATTCTAAAAGTGTATTAGTTCTGGTTTAAGCACTTTGGCTTCAGGACAGTTATTTTACATTAAGAAGGTTTGTAGTCTGCAGTCTTAAGGGAGAGGGTAGATTCTGCCCTTATGAGCTGGGAAATTCTGGTTAAAGGCTTATTGTGCCTGCCTATTTTGAACTGTTTCCTTCTGAAATTGATGCACCTTATTTTATGTAGCATAGACTAGATTCAAACCTGCTGATCTAGCTTTGTTTGTATAACTTGAGCACTAATCCAGACCATCTTTTTTTGAAGAAGGTTCCCCTGCCCCTAGTAGCAGGAATGTGCAGTTAGAACTTGTCTGATTGAAGACTGCTGGAACAGGGCTCAGTTTTTGAGCTTTTTTACTGGTTGAGTAATTTGTTTAAATCAGTTTGCTCATTTGCTACTGTTATATTAAAAAATGCACTTTATTCATCTGCTTTTACTGTATTTGTGTTTTTTCCTACATTATTACTTTATTTTGCTTTAGCTGCCAATTCTTAAAAGTACTCAATTGCATTTATTCTGCGGCATTTATTACTGTTTGTTAGTAGCCTAATTAAATTGTAACTGTTATTCAAAGCCTTTTGGTTTAAGCACTTGGGCTTCAGGCCAGTTGTTTTACATTAAGAAGGTTTCAGGTCTGCACTCTTGTGGCAGGACAGGTAGCTTACATCCTTATAAGTTGGGAGTTGCTGATTAAAGGCTTAGTATCTGTTATTTTAAAAGTGTCTTAGTTCTGGTTTAAGCACTTGGGCTTCAGGCCAATTATTTTACATTAAGAAGGTTTGTGGTCTGCACCGTTATAAGACAGCTTAGATTCTGCCCTTCTGAGCTGGGAATTTCTGGTTAAAGGCTTATTGTGCCTGTTTATTTGAACTGTTTATTTCTGAAATTGGTGTGCCTTGTTTGCTGTAGCATAGACTAGATTCAGACCTGCTGAATCTAGCTTTGTTTGTATAACCTCAGCACTAATCCAGGCCTTTTTTTGGAGAATGTTACCTTGCTCCCTAGTGGCAGGAGTGTGCAGCTGGAGCTTGTCTGATTGAAGACTGCTGGAACAGGGCTCAAGTTTTGAGCTTTTTTATTGGTTAATTGGTTAATTTGTTTAAATCAGTTTGCTCATTTGCTACTGCTATATTTTAAAAAAAGTTCTAGCTTGTTTTCCCATCTTTCCTGTTACTAGAGTAGTCCAGATACAGATTTGCTGTATGCTGGATGGTATTGTAGTTTCTGTGATCCCCAGACCTTTCTGTGTTAGAGGGAAGCCTCTCAGCTTATCACTGGGAGTGGTAAACACTAGGTAGCCTATCTACCACAAGAGGAGTAGTTTCCTAGCTCCCTTTCAATCTCTGCTTTAAAAGCTCATGTTTGCATGGGTTTGCATGCCATGCAGCGCCACTAAGCTAGGGTAAACTATTACCGGTATCAGAAAGTCTGCTCTTCAATTTTTTCCTTTAGATCTTGTCAGTTCTCTTCTCTTGCATTTAACTAGCTTATTCGTCTAGCACTTAATCTAGTTTCTTGTACCAATTATTGTAGCGCACATAAGTGCTATCCGCCCTAAATGTTCTATAAGGAAAGAACTACACTACTTATTAATAATGACTATCCCTCCTGACATGTCTAAAGGTCAGTTCCCTATGCTTTCTCCTATTAATCCGGTGAACGTGGGCATTCTGAGGCAGTGTAGCAACTGCCTCATGTACCCAACCAACCCTCTCCTCTTACCTCCCAACACTCAGACTTGTGAGAGATGCACTTATATATCCAAACTGGAAGACATGCAAGCTCCAGCCATGATTGGAATAGTTGGTCAAGAGGAGAAGGTCAACACCTGCACCACACCACATGGAACACATAGCCCTCCAGAACACTCACCATCACAACTATCACATAAAAACACAAACCACACACCAACCTTGATGGAGGCCCTCAATAGAAATATACCCAAATAGCAGAGACCTCCAAATCAGAAACACACTCGACTACCACAACACAGCACAAATCACAAGACACATAGCTCACCTGCACAGTGTGCCCCTCAACCTAAGCCCCTAAGGCAAAACAGCTTGCCCAATGCACTAATTATAGGTGACTCAATAGCGAGGCACACTGATGTCCCACTCACTAGGTTGAATAAGGAGAAGGTAACAGTCAACTGTCTGTCGGGTGCCAGGATCTGACACATAACACATGCACTCAGGTCACTCCACAGCAAGTACAAGTATAACTATATCATTGTCCATGTAAGTGTGAATGAGATGAGACATGGAGGAGCTCTCAGATTATGTGCCACAGGCAGGTATGACCCTAGCCCTGTGCAGCAGCGTTCTGTCACCCAGAAAGATACTGCAGTGCAAGCAAAAAATGATTGACTTCAACAATTGGCTAAGTTTCTGGTGTCATTCTAAGGGGATCAAGTATTTGTCTGCTTGGGATGACATGATTGATAGACCTTGATCCTTTGCCAGAGATGGCCTGCATCTGTCACCCCTAGGTTTCTGGATACTAGCTAAGGCTTTTGCCACCCCTATAGTACCTTTTTTAGGTTGTATTCCAAAGACCAAATTACCATCATAACAGCTATAAATAAATGCAATTTGAGGGTCATGCTGCTCAACACTAGAAGTCTAAATCTCAAGATGCATTCACTCAAAGCACTCCTCAAACTGGAGAACATTAACATTTGTGCTGTAATGGAGACCTGGATTAAAGCAGCAGAAAGCACCCCTGCACTACCAGGCTATAACTCATTCCACACCTTTTGGCCCCAGAAAATGGACTAAAGCTCCAAAGGCTGTGGCATCTCCGTATTCATAAATGATATGTGCACCTCCAGACTAGTAGTCTAGCATAATGCATTGGAGATACTTCAGGTACAACTAACAGTGGGTAAGATGGTGATTCAGGTCGTAACCTGCTATAGGTCCCCAACCATGTCCCAAGACTCTCATTTCACATTCCTAAGCACCCTGGAAACTATTAGAGTCCAACTCAACACTCTCATACTGGGTGACTTCAACTACCCCTCCATCAAATGCGAAAACTACTCATACACCAATACACTTGCTGAACGCTTCCTGGAATTCATTGATTCTAATGCTCTGGACCAGCTCATTCTTACCCCCACTAGAGGAAGCAACATCCTTGACCTGGTTATTAGTAACATGGGAAACCATTGCTCAACACCAATAGTCAATTCCTCCCTGGTTAGATCCAACAACAAACTAATTGCCATGGAAATCCACATCTTGCCTACACCACCAGCAAAGGTAACCACCTTGAAAAACTTTTCCAAAGGTGACTTTGGGCTCCTAAAAACAGAGGTGGCTAACTTCACGGCACCCATGCAAATGGAAAATAGGTGCATGATCACTGAATCATATACCAATGCACTGCATTAACACGTACATAAATGCATGGAACTAGCCTTACCCAACAGAACCAAGACACTCTCCTCCAAAAAAAGGAAGCCAATCTGGTGGTCCCCTACCATTAACAAACTCTACAACAGAAGAAAGAAACTGTTGCAGAAAAAGGTGAAGTCACAAGACTGGAAAAACTCCCTTATTAGCCTCAACAAAGAGTTGAGATCCCTCTTCAAAACCTCTAAAACTAGCTATGAAGGCAGAATTGAGGTAGACACTAAAAACAACCACTAAGCCTCCTACAGTTATATCAAGAATCTCCATGGCAATACCCAGATTTACTCTGAGGTACTGCACAATGGTACCTCCTATACTGAGCCAACAGATATTGCTAACATACTGGCTGACAGATTTAGAGCCAACTTTTTCCCTGTCTTCCCCCTTAAGGACCAATCCCAACACCGGAAGAATGCCAGGCACCCAGCATTACTGCAGCACAGGTTAAAGCCACATTGTCCAAGGCCAAGAATACAGCTTCCATGGGACATGACAATAGCATTGGCTGTGTTCTACATGAACTACAAAGTGAGCTGGCACCACACCTGTGTGTCCTGTTCAATCACAGCCTCACCTCAGGCTTTGTCCCTACAGAATGGTGCACTGTTACAGTCAACCCTCTCCATAAAGTAGGAGTGACTACAGACTCTGGGAATTATCACCCCATTAGCCTGATGGCTCTGATATGTAAGACTATGTAGTACATCATCACGGACCTAATTAACAAGGATATAGGGAATCTCCAAACTCTGGATCCAATGCAATTTGGTTTTGTGAAGGGTAGATCATGCCTACTCATTCTGGTTAACTTCTTTGAGTCAGTCACCAGAGCTGTGGATGAGGACAAGGCAGTTCATACAGCCTAACTCGATCTGGTCAAGGCCTGTGATACCATTCCACACTCAGGAATTATTGATAGACTCACCAAACTAGGCATCAACCCCTATATCACTAGGTGGGTTGCAAAGTGGCTCACAGATAGAACCCAGTGTTTAAGTAGCAGACTCCAAGTCAGATCGATGACCAATCATGAGTGGAGTCACACAGGGATCAGTCCTGGGTCCTCTCCTGTTTGGCATCTACTTCCCAGAAGTCCAGGCCAACATGGAGGGACTCTGGCTGACCAAGTTCGCTGATGATTGCAAGCTGGGAGCCATTATTAACTCCCAAGTGATGTAGACATCCTACAGAAAGGCCTCACTGAGACCAATGACTGGTGTTGAAACCATGGCCTTAAGTGTAATGTCAAAAAATGCATCATCATTCCCTTTGGGAAAAACTCAGTTCCCACTAATTACCACATTGATGGTAGCCCACTGAACACTGATGGCATTATAAGAGATCTGGGGACACAGAATGACATTAACCTCTCCTTCGACCACCACATTGCCACTGTGGTCAGAGAGTCCATCTATGTAGCACATCTCATTACCAAGGGTTTTGCATCCAGGAAGAAAGAGGTCATCATCTCTCTCTACTCTTCCCTCATTAGACCAATTATCGAGTATAATGCCCCATTTGGCATATACCTCACTAAACACTTGAAACAGCTTTAAAGGCTGCAAACGTACCTCACAAAGAGGATCCTAGCCCTTAAACACATGCCCTACATGGACAGACTCAAAAAACTCCAGCTTTTCTCTTTCTCATATCGTCTATTAAGAGGCGATCTCTGCTTGACTTACAAAGCCATGTCTGACCCAGCACTGTTAGAAATGTTTTATCTATAGAAATCCCAGTCCATCCACACCACATGTTCCAGGGACCTTGACCTCATTACCACAATCAACAGAACATGCTGGAGGGGCAGGTTCATAGCCCAGAGACTGCCCATGCTCTGGAATAGACTACACATACATGTCAAGCAGAGCATCTCACTGGCCCTTTTCAAGAGAAATCTTGTTGAGTGGATGGGAAACAGAAAGTTCACCCCGGGATCACTCCAGTAGCTCTACTTGATAGAGGCACCAGGAACTAAAGGTGGCATGATGCCAGGGCACTTCTGTGGGCTAGGGTTGTGAAGCTCCAGGCTCATTGGCCTAGTACACACCTATGAACCTATGATAATTAAAGCATAAGCAGCTGAACTGTATGCTAATCTAAGATGGAAGAGCTATTCAACAAGCTATAAAGTAACTATGTAGATTCAGTGCTGGTTTTCCATGTGAATTCCAAAACCTATTGGAATACAGCCAAGAAAATGAAGTCACATGCAAAGAATATTAGGGGCTGCTGTTGCTCTTATTCATGTGTATGTTCATCAAGCCCATGTCTATGCTGCTGCTATTAATAGACCTTGGCCAAAAAGGAGAAGGGTATTAGATCCTGTTTAACTTTTCATAATCTGCATGAAGTGAAATTATTGAGTGCTACAGGATGGATAGAGACACACTAAAGGAATTCTGCGACCTCTGTATTCCTGAACTGGGAGCAAGGCCAAATTATGGGGTACCAATCCCAGTGGAGATGAAGGTATGTGTAGCACTTACAATTTTAGCTACAGGAACCATCCAGAGACCAACAGGTGACATGCTGGAGATGTCACAGGCATCAGCATCTGGGATTTTCCATCAGTTCCTGAATGCTATGTTGCAACATGCCCGTGATTACATATATTTTCCTCATACAGCTGAGGACAGAGCCAGAACTATGCAGCAGTTCTTCCCTGTAGCACACTACCCTGAAGTCCTGGGTACCATAGACTGTGCACATGTAGAAATCAAAGCACCACCTGCTCAGCAGGGAAGGGTGTACATAAATAGAAAGGGCTACCACAATATTAACTGCCAGGTCATGTGGAATGCTAAGGGAATTATCCAGAATGTGTGTGCTGGCAAACCAGGCAGTTACCATGACTCACGTATCTGGCACAATTGTCAACTGCCTGTGATGTTTACTAGGGGAGATGTCCCACAAGTTCATTTACAGAGGGATGCAGGTTAAGCACAGGAACCGTGGCTGATGATGCCCATCAGAAATGCACATACACCAACTAAAGAATGCTATAATGAGGCACGCACTCAAACAATCATGGAGCGTGTCACACACAAACCAAGATTTCATCAAAAAATGGATTAACAACAGCAAAAAAAAGCTCTATAAAAACATTTTGGTTGTGCCAACACAGAAATGAAACTTGGCTCTTTATCCCCAAAACAATAGGCAAATGACATATTTTTATAAAACAAAAGAATAAAAAATCAGTGAAATATTATTATAAATGCTATCAAACTATCCCAATGACATGTGCACACATTTACCACAGAACAGTCATATTTATGCAATTGCCAGTCACCTCTACCTATACCCAGAACTCCCCTAGAGGTGTCTATGGGCCATACTAGAAGGTTACCACCCCTGTGTCATTGAAAATATATGACATTTACATTTCACTGAAATAACACGAGTGTAAAGAGAAACGGTTGGAACAGTAACACTTGTGATGAAAGTTAATAAGGCTATGCATCTGAGAAAGTAAAATGCCCTGAGAAAAATGCCTGTGCTATAAGTAAACTTCAAAGAAGTGTATAGAGATAAAAGTATAATTTGATAATGTATATATATATATATATATATATATATATATATTTTTTTTTTTTCCCCTCTAACTGAAAAATGCAATCCAATCCTACTTTATCAAGATCAGTAGTCTTCTGTGCAGATAAACCAAAATAATATAAATCGTCTTTTGTGCTATCCACATTCACAAGTCTGCTCACCTTCAGGTTGCCTAGCTGCATGATTTCCTTTTTATACTGTAGATTTAGTCCTGTAAGCATGGTGAATACGTAAATGAGGTGTGAATTTGTTAGAATTGCTGAATCCCAAATTAATGGCTTCATGTATCTAATGTAAACATAGTGTAGGCCCTCCCTCAGTTTTTGTTGCTAATGGATTGTGACTGTGCATGATTACTGGTAGGGAGAAGGAAAACACAACAGAAATTCAGACTCCCTTATCTCCAGTGGGTGTGTCAGCCAGGTTAGACGTACAAAGTGTAGAAGTAATTGTATCAAGGTTTTAAATGTAAGTAGGCATCACAGATTTCAATTTTTTTCAGTAATATCTAAACTCCCATGCCTTTGCTGAAATCTGCATATTACTGGCATTTAATATTCTCACACATTTTAAGAGCAATGATACAAAATGCTTTACATACTGCATATCTCAGATTACTGCTCAGATAAGAGAAGAATGAACACTATACAAAGATAAGAGAGAGCTGCATTTATGCAAACAATAGTCATAAATGGTTGTGTGATATCTCACTGCACTACATCTTAAATTAACACATGGTACAAACAACTCAGAAGTGTACATGTGCTGAGTCTACATTATGTTGCCAAAAGATGTGTTCAGTGAACATGTCCTCATCGGCAAATAAACAGCGAGTGCTTAAATCAATGAAAGGCCACATCAGTGACTTTTTTCCCAGGGAAAAAAAGTGCTTGGCCATCATTGGGGATTTGTTGTTTTCCCCACTGTAGTGCGATCTCAGAGTTGGTTTATTTAGTTAGGGTAGATGGGTGGCACAGCCCCCCACACTGGGTGTGTGTGTGGGGGGGGGTGAAGACCCCAGTTTGTAGGGTTTGGAGATTTGTGTGGTGTTTAGTAGATCAAGCACTTTTTTCTCCTGGGAAAAAAGTTGCTGATGTGGCCTTTCATTGACTTAACCATTCACTGTTTATTTGCCGATGAAGATGTGTTCGCTGAACATGTCTTTTGGCAAGATAATATAGACCCCAAGTGCCATATGTCTTGTTAATATTGTGGATGATTTTGAACTACCTTGTATGGCCAATTATTTTTATTCCTGCTGCAAAGCCATTTCTTTGTCAAAGAGGGATAGAAAACCCTTGCTTTGTTTTGTAAGTTCACTGGTGTGAGACTTCAAATCCGGACTTCTGTAAAAATATTTCATGTCTGCTAACATTTATTTTTTAGTGTTGTTTCTTTTATAGATTTTTTTTCATAAATAAAACAAGTTAAGCTTTGCTTGCCATGTTTGCACACCACTTACCATCTCGCAAACTTGGACTAATGGCCCACACACAAAGCAGAAGGAATACCTGCAGAGATGATGCAGACATTCACGATATCAAAAAGGATACATTGTTGCATTTTTTGCTTTCCATCATGGAAACCCACTAAGAAGTGTTGTGTGGCAGTTAACAACCTTACCCAATACCTGCATGTCTAGAACAATTACAGAAAGGAAGCAGACATTAGCAATTTCAAAACAGATACATTCTGTCAAGTATGTTAGTCACCATGCAAACATGCTAAGCAGTGTTGTGTGGCAGTGAATACACAGAAGTTAATAATGAATATGAAATATCCAACTGTTTCTTAACTATTCCTGTGGCAGCAGGTGCAGCTGTAGGGCTGCAATACACGTGATCCTGGGGTCTAATATAACAAATTCCAAATATTTTTACTGTTGTCCCATTTTGCTAGATATTAACATTCACATAAAAAAAATAATTACACACTCCCAATTTTATTAAGGGTTGTACACTCAATTTTAATAATCTCATATGAATTATTTGTGTGAGGGAGGGTATACTGACTAATATGTTTCTGTAATCATAATTGTGTGCTCTGGCCTTAGATGGTCTTCAGACTTTAATAAAGTCATACACACACAGGGATGTATAAAGCAGGACCTTGTCATGTCCCAAGCATACATGGTTAACCCCTAAGTCTGTCATGGGTATTTATATGTAAATAATTAGTATGTCTAAGAAGCACTTCTTATGTGGCAAAGATGAAACATCACCACTGTAGAAGAACATGTTTGGTCCCTCATACATAGGTTTGTTTCCCACATTATAAAATTTAATTTTATCAGGGTGTAAAGCCACACAAAACATGTGTCAGGTTCTAAAATTTATGCCCCGCACACATCTCTGGAATGTTAAATCATCGATCAGTTACTGCAGGAAACAACCCTCAAACTAATGCCTAGTGCCTGATTAACTTTCCCATTTCAAAAACTGCTTTCCTGTCTGTTTGGCACCATTGCTCTCCACTTACCTTCACACAAATGGGGTTAGCATTCTTGTTCAGGGTTGCACACTACCAGTAAATCAGGCACTGGCAGGAAATCATTCTTAACTATTGCTGTTTTCCCTTGTTGGACAAGCTTGGTGGTAAAAGAGAAGGTCTCCAATTTAGGGAGCAGAGGTGGGGTGTTGAGCAGTCCAGAATCTTCACTGGACTCCTTGTAAAACACCACAGCTGAAGGGTCTTGCAAGGGGACTATACTAGCTCCCAGTACAAGTCTGAGGCTTGGAATAGTCTGGCCAAGACTGTGTCCGGTACAACTGGCATTCCACCGACTGGAGAACAGTGTAGGCATTACTTTAATGACCTGAAAAGGCACAGGAGGGATACATTCAACCAGTGGCTGAATGAGTTCATGACAGCCGAAATACCATATTTTTGTAAGTATATTGATAAACAGAATTTATGGTAGATAGAAAACTGCATATAGACAAGACTGGCATGCATGATGCTCTTCCCGTGTTCTCTTTTGTTTATTCCACAGCCAATGCAGAGGTTATGGCAAATAGAAAGGCCCATATGGAGAATCAAGAGAGACTGAAGGAAGCAAACAGTATGTATGTAGAACACCAGAACTATTATTTTAGCTAAATTAGTTCTTTTCTATACAGTTGTAGCAAAGTAAGCATACATATCCTAACTGTAAAAGCAAGCATGCATGCTTCAGTCTGTAGCATGAGACAACTTTAGGAGTCAAGTCTAATACTGTAGTCAGACGTTGTGTTTTCAAATACCACAGCTAACACATATATAGCAAAATCCTTTAAACATATTACATAATTTAATTTCAGCACAAGTGACAGACATGTCCTACTCGTAAGTTAATCTGTATAGCTGGACCGATCATATGCGCAATATTGTACATGCACATTGCAAGGATTCCTTACAGCAATCCTTACTTATAGTTTGTAGTTGTTAAGAAGTATACTTAAATATAAAAGTTGAGATAAAATTCTTTATTATTGTGATAATGCACTGTATGTTACATATGATGATACTAATTTTATCTCTCTTTTTCCCCGCACATCAGTCCTTATCTCTCTTTTTTCTATGTGTCACCAAAATGTTTCCATGTCATCCATCTCTGAAAAATCACAAAATGCTTTACAGCACAGGGAGGCAGGCCAAACCCCATGGCTCAGCCTGTGCTCACTTCACCAGCTCCTGCACCAACATCCAGCATTTCTGGGATCCACCCTAGCAGTACTGCCTCTGATGCCACTGGACTACCTGGGCCCTCCACATCAGGTAGCACTACCCTGGCAGCTGGTGATTTGGCACCTTCTAGGAGTACTGGCAGAGGTGGAGATTTTATCCTCAGGTAGGAGATGCCAGGATTGGTGTGTAGAGTCATGCACAGCACCATTGGTGCTTCTATACACTGGCTGGAGAAGCTACTTTCAGTCATGGTCCATAGGAGAAGATGTCAAGCACTCCCAACAGCCAGTGGAGTAAGGGGACAGTGATGACAGTCCTGCAGGTGAGGACTAGATTCTTACTATCCCCATGTTTGATGAGTATTGGCATCTGTTGTCCCCTTCCTAATCTCAATCATTGTGTCCCCCAACCTTTCCTGTTCCTCACCATCCCTGTGTCTTGTCTTGTTTATCTTTGTTAATTTGCATCTGCTTCCTCACCTACCCTTCTTACCTGACCCAGTAATATCTACATCCCTTACCGAACATTACTTTCTTACTGAAATAAAAAAAAATGGTCACCTGTCTCACAAAAACAATATCATCCCATACATAGATCCACTTCACATGCATGTCTTCTTGACATACTTGATTCAGTCTATTTGCTTTCCCTTTATTCTTCCCCATGCTTATCCCCCATTTCACCACTTTCCTATCTACCCCATTTTAACACCTTTAATCTGGTCAAACATTGAATCACAACCAACACACACAAGTCAAAAAAGCAATGGAGCAGTTCACTTTTTGTCCTCTGTGTTTGGGGGGGATTTGGCATCTCACACCAATGCCAAGCAATAGTGAACACCTCTTCAGTAATGTGGTTATCTCCATGCAATGCTGCTTAACACACTTTACTGAGGTAACACACGGTGAATGTAGTATAAACAATTATTTCATTGCACAATGCGGTGGTGGTGCTGCGGTAGCGTTGTCGCCTCACAGTTAGACGTTGCCCGTTCGATTCTCAGTTAGAGCGCCTTCTGTGTGGCGACATGCGTGAATGGGCATTCCTTCATTGAAGGTTGTGCATTAGGACTGGCAAGCCAGCACATAAAACTCTACTGCCAATCATTAGTGGACCGGAGTTCCGCTGTGGCGACCCCTGACCGGGAAAAGCCGAAAGACACAAACAAACTATCAATACATACTTAAAAGTATTAGATACACATGGATTCAAGCCCTGTATTTTCTGAGATCCAAAAGAAATGTGTCAATGCATTTACACCTGCTGCCACATAGTCAGCTAATCAGCAGATGTGTTTCTTGCACTCAGTACTCAGAACACTCATATTTTAGCAATGACTATTGCATTTGCTTGCCACTTAATTAAGCACAAACAGGGATAGCAGTACAAATGTGTGTCTCACATGGGCAGACACTTTGACATCGACCATGCAAACCAGCTGTTCAGCAGTGCACAATGGAAAGTGCACCATAGCATGTATTACTTATATTTACTCTCCATTTAGTCTTCAGCTTATGAAAGTACATTTAAAAATACAAATAAAGGTAATGCATTTTTAAGAAAAGAACACATATTTACACTGCAGCAATCTGTTACCTCCACCCATGTACTTCAAATTTGGTCTTTCAGTACTTGTTCATAAATATATCAACTGCACTACAGAAACAAGGAAGTGCTTTCTTATACACCATGCACATCTTTATACTGATAATACATATTCAGATTTTCTAATACATGTAGCAATGTGGACAGCAGTTTGCAAAGCTATACACACCAGTACCTGAACACTGGAAACACAGCAGCAAATTCCACACTTTGCTCATTTGGTAGGATGTAGATCTTTAATATCTTGACAGCTGTACATGGCTAGCTGTCCATTTCAGACAGGCCTCCCAACTTCTTCTCTCAAACATCCAGAGATGATGCCATCCACAATAAATTGTCCTGCAGCATTGTAAAAGCAAGACTTGCACCATGGCACTTGTGTTAAGTAATGAGTTTTCTAGTCAGTGTACATAGTTAGGTAGGGGTTCTAATCTCACTGCAGTCAACTGGTGTTTGTGTCTGTCTAGTCACAAGACAATAGCTGTGTATCCTTCAGTCATCACTGTAATCCCATGCAGTACCAATGTTCTGATAGTTGTACATGCCTACACATCCATTTCATTCAGGCCTCCCAAAAACGTCTTTCTAACATCAAATACTGATGTCACCCATTATAAATTGTTCTGCAGCTTACAAAAGTCAGACTTATGCCTTTGAACTTGCATTAAATACTGAGTTCTCTAGTCTGTTTACCTTAGGCAGGGGTTATTATCTCACTGCTCTCAACTGGTGTGTGAATATGTGTTTGCATGTCTATCTAGTCAGAAGAGTATAGCTGTATATCTTGCAGTCATCACTACAATCCCATGGAGTGTTAGTGCTTCATGAGTTGTACATGCCTACACATCCATTTCATTAAGGCTTCCCAACACCTTTTTTCAAACACCCATTGCTGATGTCATCCACTATAACTTGTCCTACAGGATTGAAAAAAACAAACTTGTGCTGTGGCACTTGTATTAAGTACTGTATTCTGTAGTCTGTCTATTTAGCTAGGTAGGGGTTCTCATTTCACTACAGTCAAATGGTGTATCAGAAGAGCATAACTGTGTATCCTTTGGTCATCAGTGCAATCTCATAAAGTACCGTCACTTTGAAAATTGTACATGTCTAGACATCCATTTAATGCAGGCCTTGCAACATCAACTCTTACACATCTAATGGTGATTTCATCCAATATGAATTGTCCTGCAGCATTGTAAAAGTCAGACTTGTTATGTGGCATTTGTGTTAGGTACTGTGCTGTGTAAAGAGGTTGGTAGTGGCTCTATTCTCATGGTGAGAAATAGATATGTCTGTGGGTATTTGTGTGTTCACTTGGTTGACATTGAAGAGAGCATTTTACAGCAGGATGACAGGCAGTGTTATTACCATCTTCTTCTCAACAGACACTGCTGATGTCATGAGCTATAAATTGTTGCTGTATACTATAAAACCAGACTTGTCCCATGGCACTTGTGTTAAATATTGTGTTTTCTAGTTGGTGTACTTAGGTTGGGGTTCTGCTCTCACTGCTGTCAATTGGGGTGTGACTATGTGTGTGTGTGTGTGTGTGTGCGTGTGTGTGTGTGTGTGTGTGTGTGTGTGTGTGTGTGTGTGTGTGTGTGTGTGCGTGCATTCACTTGATTGATACTTGAGAGAGCATTTTAAACCAGCATGAGGAACACTGCTATTATCATCTTCTTGTCACCAGATACTGTTGACATCTTCAGCTCTAAAGTGTTGTTAGACACTATAAAAGCCAGACTTGTGCAGTGGTGCTTGTATTAAGAACTGTGCTGTGTAAAGAAATGTGTTCTATTGTCACTACAGTCAACTGTGTGTGCAGTCAAAATCACTATGTTGACAATTTCAGAATGATACATGAGTCCACAGCTATGTCAAACCCTAATCTGAACATCTTATTTTAGCATACAATGATGATGTCATCCTGTATAACATGCACTGTTACAGTACTCAAGACAAACCTATGGTGTGGTAGTAACATTAATCAGTGTGTTTGCAAACTAGTTTACCTACATATATTGGGGTTCTAATTTGACAGCAGACAACTTGTGTCTCTGTACATGCCCTTATCACTTTTGAGACAATTTTACATAGGGGTGTGACTCCACTTCCATTTCTTACATTCCTCCCAACATGTTGTCCTCAGCATACAATGATGCTATCATACTCCATAAAGTGCATTGTGACAGTGTTACTGTTAAACATTTGTGGTGTTGCTACTGTGACAATGCCTGGCATTCATTTTCTGTAACTACACAGGTGTAATGTTCAAATCTACTGGTGTGTATGTATGTGTGTGTGTGTGTGTGTGTGTGTGTGTGTGTGTGTGTGTGTGTGTGTGTGTGTGTGTGTGTGTGTGTGTGTGTGGTTGGTGGCACATTATGAGCCTTGCATGATCTTTGGAATCATTCTTCATTGCACTACCACTTAGAAAACCTTTCACGTAAACCCATGAATTCGCCATCCCCCTTTTTCTATTAGCCACATTACATCTTTCTGTAGAGGAGCGGAGGATGTTCTCATGTCAAATATGCATACACAAATCATGAAGCAGTCATTCCATGAGCCTGTGCAAGCCATCTCAAGACGACTGCATGTGTGATTGCTAATTCTGTAATGGTGTGGTGCACTTGTCCCATATGGACAGTAGCAGAATGTAATATAATCAAACAAATACACACATACACACAATAGGCTTTCTGTCTTCCATAGTATACATACTAGGAATTTTTACACTGTGTAATAATGGCTAGTATTTGGCCATTAGCCTAATAATGTCGTATGACCCTATGAATGGTTGACATCTCTGTGTTACTGTCATTGACATGAGCTATATTGAGATGTGGATGTACAGTATGGCTACAAAAGGGTCTTACAATCTGTGATGTCAGCTAATGTATTTATGGCCATTTATGCCATTGCAGTACATACTCCTTCTATAACAGCTTTAGTAATATGCCTCCTAAAAGCTGTTGACATGGTCTGATACACTTTTTATGTATATTAGTGGTATATTAGGACATGTGGTTTTGTAGTGGAGGAGATGAGCCTTCTACACAGTTCTCATTTCGCCATCAAAGTGACACTTACAGTATGGCACAGGTTGCATGTGTCTACATACCATCATTAAATGCTCTGTGACTGAAATCAACATGGTCGCATAAGTCTTGTCTCATACACACGGTTGTTATGTGATATACACAACCAATGTATCACGTTTTGATGCAATTGCAACCTTGTGGAATTCATTGCATGTGCAGTTGTGCTGCTACACCTAAGGATTACTGAGGTGGTCAGAAGCATCATTATGTGACTATTAGCATTTGTGTCAGGAAGTGTTCTGCATGAGCCACAAACAACTGCTCTCTACTGTGTCATGATATGACATCAGGGGACTCAAATACAGCTTGCCCATGAAACACATGCAGGCATATGTTGTACAAGTGTTGTAAGCACGTGACATTGGTACAGTTGTAGGTATGTGTGCATAGCAAACAAGGTGTGGAATATGATGAATGACCGAGGCTGTGTGGAAGTCTTGTCACAAATCATTTATTCCAATACATATGAAATGTTAAGTGGAATACACAACTTAGCACAGATCTGTGTGTGGATGTCAGCAGACATACCCAGCCAGAGGACATAGATAATCTGCTAGCTGACAGTTTGTCTCACATATCACCACTCTCTCACCACTGGCCATTAGCCAAAGTATGGATGCAAATATTACTTGGTTACTATTCTTAGCAGTACAGCACATCTGTGTGCTCCCTGTGGTTAATAACACAGAAGCAATGGGCCTAGACAAAATCACAGGTTGTCTATATCATGACTTAAAACTGGACCTAACAGACACAGCTGGATCTGAATATGTCAACACAGCCTCGAGATAGCCTATGTTCCTATAGAAGGTTGTACAGCAACATGCATCCTTTGACTTAGGGGTCCTTCCCCTGATGCATGGAGTTATACACCCATCCTGAATCTCCTCATCAGTGAGGCAGGCCAAGGAGTCATCATTAACCTTCTCTAAAAGGGAAAGGTAGTATCCTGTGTACTAAACCTACATTTGATTTGTTCAGGCTATATCACATCTATTACATCTGTTCATTGTCTTCAAGAGGGTTACCAAGGGCATGGATGATTGCAGCACTATCATCCTGTATATATTGACCTGGCCAAGGCATTTCACACAAATCAACAGTCAAGTATAATAGATAAACTGTCACAAGTGGCCATAAACACCTATGCCACCATGTAGGTAGACAATTGGAACACATACGTGACAGATAAATATGTTGGAGTGTGCAAAGACACCTCTATCTAGAGTCCAGTGACCAGGTCTGCACCTCAGGGCTCTGTGGTAGGCCCTTTCGAGGCCACTATTTAAATGTCAGGCATCAAAACTGACCTATACAGCCTTTCTCTAACCAGCTTTGTGGAGGACTGCAAATTGCGGGTAATCATTGAATCCAAGTGTGGCATCGGTATAATGCGTACAGTATCAACACACACAAAGGATTGATACCACAGTCATGGGAACATGGTAGATGAAGGAAGCTCAACAGGTGATTAGTTCCTTTATGAATGCAAATGCAAAAGATAATTACAATATGGACAGCACACCCCTATGAATAGACCATGTGGAATGCACACCTGTCAAATAGCCAGGATTGCTTATTATTTCTAATACAGGTGTAACAGTGTCCCTACGAACACCTGCAGCAGATGTTACATTTTGAAGGAAGTGTGCTCGATTCCCCTCAGAGATTGCTAACAAATCATAATAGTTGTACAAGTGTGTTCTTGCAAAACCATCTGTGATCACTCACAATCACGTATGTTATGTGGAAGACATGGGATTACTGGGGATGTTATTCTGATGTTGTCACTGATCGTGTGTGCTTCTGTCTACTGTTGTCCATGAGCCTGTTACAATGTGCCCTACTTGGTTGAGACCTATGCTGACAATACATTTATATTCAGGCAACTCATTTTGCACAGCTTCACAATATGCACATAATCCTTGTTGTATATGCCATCCTTGATATATGTCCTGTGCATTGTTGATATTAGGATGCTTATATCACAAAGTATCAGCTCCATTGATATGTCACTGTGTGTGACAGTTGCATAATATACAATAGCTGTGCAGGCCGTATTGCATCATGTCAATATGTGACTACTCTTCATGCTACCACTGCTTGCACTGACATGTCCTCATCTGCTGCATGTCCTCATCTGCTGCACACTATCGTGTTTCACCTGTCCTCTTCCCCTGTGCTTATTCCTACAGTTTATCTGTGCATCCATTTTGAATACACACACTTCCCCTGATTATTTATAATACAGTCTATGTACCCTTACTGATCATTTACACAATGTTTATTTGGTATGCCTGATACAGGTTTCCACAGTACTCTGCACTGTATACACTTTCATGTAATATGTTGGAACTATATACATTGCTTTATTAAAAACCCTGGTAGTCATTTTGGCTTTTGGTACAATCCCACAAACCTAGTTTGCCCATAGGTAAACAGGTATACATGTCTGCAGGTTTTCGTGTTGCTTTACATGGTTTCCTGGCAAGCACCACTGTTGCTCACCATGAAACTGTGCTTGTTTACATTTAAATGCGGTGCACAGCGTGTATATGTATGTAGCACAACTGGTCATCGCACCAACTCATAAACTCTGCGTAGGCTTTATGCTAAGCATACATGGAGTTTATTGAATCCACAGGCTGCATCTTTTTGTAGTTTATTTTATTTTTTATTTTATTTTGGTTTGTTGTGTTTCAGACTGCTGGCATTGATATTTTTGATATAACCTGATTAGTGTATCCTGAAAGAGCTGGTAAAACTCCTGACAGAAAAAAAAGGTCTTGAGAAAAAAAATTCAAGTAGCAATTCCGTAAAATCACAACATCCTTCTCCTAACATACTCATTCAAAAAAAGATGTAAAAAGAGTACAGTAGAAAACAGAGTTTTTCAAGTTTTTTTTTTCAGACAGGCATTAATATAGTAAAACACCCCTGCAAAGCATGACAATGCACAAAGTATGTTTTCTAGCATAAAAACAATGTAATCGTAAACAAAGAAGTTTTCCTCAGGAAAAAATTAATACAATTTTGGAAGATTTTCCAGGGTACTTCTCTGTTCTGCCTTGAAGAATTGCTAGCTGACTGTCATTTCCATATTGCCCACACAAGGAATACATATTTCTTGCAAGAAAGTTCTGAAGCTATTATCGGTCAAACTTTCATTCTATGTGTCTGTGTTTGAGCTGCTTGCAGTTACAATGTGTGGAAAGTGCTCAGAAGCTTTGAAAGCTAACTGGTGGTCATATACTGGGCAGGATACAACCAAAAAAGCTGAGGCTACTGCAACAGTGATTTAATGTTAAAGTCTATACTTTTCATGTAAAAGGAGAAAGAATTTGAAGGTGTGACATTGCAGCTCTGCTAAAAAAAGCTGTAGGTAATATGAAATGTTTTAACTGCAGCACATGTGAATATATTAACTGTATATTCTGATAATAATAAAATATATTTTGGGGATGCAGGTACATGTAAGACAAGAGGTTATTTATGCAGCTTCTTGTGAATGCCTACATTTTTATATAGGCAACACAGAATGAAGTTTTCTCACAAACATATTAGACCACCATAAGCAACAGTGAATTAGTATAGCATAGTAATAATTTTAATGTGGAACACAGATTGAAATTTCAAATTTAAAAAATTGTGTATAGAAGTATAAAATGTAAATGACTTTGGGAAAGATGCTACTAGAAGAAAAAATACTAATGGTGCCTTGGAACCCCTAGGGGACTTTGGTTTAAATAGTATTGACAGTATAAATCTGATGCTATAGTTGCAACTTATTAAACTGCTCAAAAAACTAAAGTGAATGAGTTTTATTGAATTTATTTTATTTTATTTTTAAAATGTATAACACCATTTTATGAACTATAATTTTTTAAATGTATGTTTCTATGTGCTTTCAAGTTGATCAGTCCAGCAATTAGTTAATAGAAAGTGACAATAACTGAGTTTTTGTTATATTATAAAGGTAAGCACTAACCATGCTGACTCTATATACAGCTCTTCTGTTTGAAAGCTTGTCTTTGCCAGGTAAGTAAAGTTTTCTTGTCTGCAGCTCAATGGCATATTCAGTTTGGTTTACATATTTTATTAGCTCATTATGTTCTGAATCTGTGTAAGTGGGGATGTGGAGGTCAGTTGTGTGATGGTAGCAAGGAGCAAACATAACAGCCGATGCAATCCTGTCACAGAGAAAGTGCTGGAGTCAGGAAAAAGCCTACCTTCTGTGCAGTTTATGAAACAGGGGCCTTGGAACCAGCATCTATTTAGGAGAATAGAGATGGGAAGCTGGAGATCTGGGAATGTGGCCTTTACAAAGAAATAACTAGAGTTACTAGAGCAGCATTCTCCTATCAGGAACAGCTCATGTCTATCAGACGTAACTCATTTTAGTATTATGGTGCCATTCTGTTGTACTTGTTAGGATAAAACCTTACCGATTATGCCAACCTCTTCTTCTTCTTTCGCATGTTCCCATTAGGGGTCTCCACAGTGGATCATCTGTTTCTATTTCTTCCTGTCCTCTGCATCTTGCTCTGTCACACCAACCATCTGCATGCCCTCTCTCACCACATCCATAAACCTTATCTTAGGTCTTCTTTTTTTATCTTACCTGGCAGCTCCATACTTAGCATCCTTTACCCAATATACTCAACATTCCTCCTTAGCACATGTCCAAACCAATGCAATTGCACTCTCTGGCTTTGTCTCCAAACCATCCAACCTGAGCTGACCCTCTAATATAGTGATTCCTTATCCTGTCCATCCTCATCACATCCAATGCAAATCTTAACATCTTTAACTCTGCCACCTCCAGCTTGGACTACTGCCTTTTTTGTCAATGCCACCATCTCCAACCCATATTACATAGCTGGTCTCACTACCCTCTTGCAGGCCTTCCCCTTCACTCTTACTGGTACCTGTCTATCACAAATCACTCCTGACACTCTTGTCCACCTTCTCCACCCACTCCACCCTGCCTGTAATCCCTGCTTCACCTCTTTTCCACACTCACCATTACTCTGAACTGTTGATCCCAAGTATTTAAATTCATCCACCTTCGCCAGCCACTGGGGATGCACAAGCCAGTGCATTTCTTCATGCCAGTCCCAAGCTCAGATAAATGGGGAGGGTTACATCAGGAAGACCATCCGGTGTAAAACCTTTGCCAAATGACATATGCGGACAACAATACCGATTATACCAGCCTACCCCACTAAAATGATACTGATGGTTCCATTGTGGGCAGCACAAGTCTAGTTACTGGAAGAAACTACCAGCTAATCAGTCTACAGACTATTATACACCTCACCTATCCAATAATCAGACAGTGACCACAGGTGAGAATCAAGCTCTCTTCTTTGTATTTGTGAGGTTAACAACTCAACCATTATGTCATCACCCAACTTTGATTAAGGTAGTTATTTTTGAATTACTAGCAGAAGAAGGGAAAATGCCAGTGAGAAGGAAACTCTAAGTTAATTAGTTAGGGAATGAGGATTAAAATGGAGGTGGCTGTAATGACTGCTGGTAAATATATATAGCAGATGAGAGAGGAAGTACAAATAAAAGTAAATCCTATGTAAAGAATACGTGACTCTTTAAAAGAAGAATCTTGTTAATTTTCATTTGGCTCTAGTCGAAGCAGCTGCCTCTCTAATATTCTTTCAGTTCACGCCATAGCCTGTTGACTTAGGTATACACCTAGCTTCAGCTGTTAGAAAATATGCCATGCAGGTTAATGTGAGGGAAATCTCTGACAAAATACTTCTAAAACAGTATGCACAAAATAAAGAATGTTTACTTTAATACTGCATAACTCTGTTGACTAAGTTTGGCATTCATTAAACAGAGAAGACTGAAAACTTACAAGCGAACATATCAGCCAGAACAATATGTAAATAATATTTATTATAAATGCTATTATATTTTTATCTTTATTTGTGACTGCTGAACCTACATGTAAAGTTGGGAAAGTAAGAAAGAGTGGACACTAGTCACATATAATGGGGCTTATAGGACATTAATGTTTGGATATGTGAACAGCGACTATATTTCACAGGTTATTGATATTGAACTGCCAAACCTATCAGAAGGATATTTCAATTATTGAAATTCTAAATTGATTACTTAAGCATTGGGGGAATTTTGTTTCTGTTTTAATAACTATAGATTAGCAGGCTTCAAAAAGTTTCTGGTGGCACTAATGTGATATATAAGTGATACAGGAATAATAGCATTTGGGCAATATGTGCTTCCACAGAAGGACCACTTGTTGTGACTGAAGATTAAACATACTTCTTTTGAGGGCATTGAAGGCAAAACCCACTAAAAGAAAAATATGCAGCTTGCACCCACCAAGGAAAAGTAAATATTTGTTTCTAATTAATTTTCCAGTCATCTGTCATGATATCAACTTGTACTGCATGCAATTAAAAGAACTGCAAATTACAGTTGTATTTAGTAGTCAAAGAATGACCTCTGTGAAACAAAATAGAAGCTAATTAGCACTTTCTGGTAGTAAGGACTATTTATATGAACTATTTCCTGAGCTCAGAACTATCTGCTAAACTAAGATGCATACTATAATTAAAGTGAAACTACTAATCTTGCTAACTTAAAAATAAATTGTTAATAAACTTTCTCAACTAAATGTCAATCCCTATGTATCTTGCTGAATAGCAAACTGGTTTATAAATACAAATCCAGGAAATTAGGCTGGATAGCTCCTTCTTCTCCGAAAGACCTGTCACCAACATTGTATCCCAAGGCTGTGTCCTTGGACTACTCCTCTCTGGCATTTACTTCCCAGAGATCAAAGCATTGCTCCCTACACAGACAGAGACACACACACACACACACACACACACACACACACACACACACACACACACACACACACACACACACACACACAGTTGCCATGTCTAGGATTAGAACTCCTACCTAACTAGTTTATCATGCTACAGCATTACACAGTTATAGGATGCACCACAGAGAAAGCCAAAGTTAAGGGCTTATTGCTGACCAAGTTTGCTGAATACCTTAATCTAGGTGCCATTATTAACTCTCGAGAGGATACCAAGAGGGATTTTCCCAAAGAAATAGATGCTGTCAAAACCATGGAATATAATTAAATGCCAAAAAAGATGTATAATAGCATCTTCAGTAAGTATGATAAGAATTATGTCTCCTGCAACTATCAAATTGAAAACACATCCCTAAAAGGTGTTCCAGTACTTAGGGACCTGGGAACCTATGTAGACAAAATCTGTCATTTGATCACCATGTATCCACTACTATAACAAAGATTTTTCATTGCATAGCATATCAGTAAGTATATGGTATACAGGTCCAGGGACATTGTAATTCTAGTGCATTCAGCTCTTATTAGGACAGCCATTAATTATAATGTCCCCCTCTGCTATGCACTTATCAAAACACTTGATATAATTTGCATGGCTGTAGCATTTCTTCATCAAGGAAATGAAGGGCCCAAAATATAACTACACTAATCATCTCAAAGTCTTGTACCTATTTCTCAATATCATACAAACTGCTGAGGGATGAGTCTATATTATATGAACAAAAGTTCATATAAGTGAATGCTCAATGAGCAAAAATCCCAGACATCGAAAACAATATTGTGGGGGGCTGCACCACCCACACCCCCCACTAAATATATATTCTAACTCTGAGATCATACTACAGGAAGGAAAGGGCAAGAACTATAATCTTCACTGTACTGTGATCCCACAACATGCACCTCCATGTCCAGGTGTTTTGCTCATTGCAGCGTTCGCTTATATGAACTTCTGTTCATATAATATAGACCCCTGAGGGATGACCTTTCTTTGCTTATAGATCATCAACAGATCCTATCTTGTTAGATCTACTATTCATCTGCAAGTCCAGTGGTGGCACAAACACATACTCAACAGATCTTAATCTATTCTGCAATGTAAACAGAATTGCCTTTAAGCCCTGTCTCTATACTCGGTTTCCTACAGACTACTGAAAGTTGATCTATGCGTGGCATACAAGGCATCCCTGGACCTTGCCCTGATGAACCTTTTGTACATCTGCAAATCAAACAGCATCAGGACCACTAGATTTACAAACCTAAATGTTGCTTGTGATGTTAATAGAGCAGATATGTATCTCAGAGAATTTATTTAATCTGGAACAGGTTCCTTATCCATGTGAAAAAATTCTCTCCCTAACCCTATTTAAGTGAGACTTGGACCATTGGAGTGGAAATCAAAAATGCACCTCTGGTCTGGTGCCCATTTCTCTGACAGACAGAGGCAGTCCATAAATCATGTCAAAACCATCAATTATCCCTGTATAAATGTCGAAAACATATAACTTGTGGGACACATTTAGGTTGTACGGCTAAGCTTATAAAAGCCCTAGTGATCATTAGCCAAGTATACACCTATGAACCTGAATAAAACATTTTGGGGGAATAGATATGTATCATAGAGAACTCCACTTCTTTGGAATCATCTTCTGCTCCACATAAAACAATGTAGTCCTCTTACTTTATTCAAATTTAATCTGGATGAGTGGATACGATACCAAAAATTCATTCCTGGAGTGGCACTCTTGTCCCTTATGGAAATGGGTAACATGTAAATGTTCTACTGCTCAAGATTGTTTTGTATTTCAATTACAAAGGCAAAACAAAAATCATAGTAATGCATGGCCAGGCTTTTTAATATCCTTTAGGCTCTAAAGTCTAGTTAACCTAAAAAAAGAAGTGAATTAAAATTCATATGTAACATATAAAACTGGGAAAGACAAGGTGTAAATGGGTTTTGATACATAGGAAGAGATAGGGATTATTGCAAAATTTTGAAAAATCCATTAGTAAGGGATGGTCTTATATGTTTGCTAATCAAGTCATCAGAGATGTATGCATATTTTCCAACAAGCTAATAGGAGAATATAATGTAAAGGTACCATTAAATACCTGAAACATTCAGTCGGAGTAGAACAGGCTGAAGAACTTGTACACAATGAAACAGAGAGAGAGAGAGAGAGACAGAGAGAGACAAGGTTAGAGAAAATTAAATGAATCTGCCAAATGTGTTTTCGTGTAAAATAAGTTATGCAGACTAATCCCCATGTTCATGAGCACATGGTGCATATGTGTAACTGCTTCTTGCAGCCCATGTTCAGTATGCCACTAGAGACCATAGAGATGGAATATTGGTAGTTGTTTGTTGTCACTGTGACATTCCCATCCTCTTGAATGTTGCACAGGAGTGTCTGGAAGTGAATCAGGTGCTGCTTTCTTTGGGAATGATGGGCAGTATTGTATAGCCTGACAGATTTGCAAAATGTCAGCAAGCAAGGTGGATGGCTACAGTGATGACTTGACAAGGCATGCTTTACAGTCTACAGCTGCCTTACTCTCTAGTTCTGTGCCAGCATGAATTACTAAGACTGATAAAATCACAGCCATTACGCATGTTGCCAGTACTTGCATTATTATCAGTTTCAAATGTTCTGCAGATTAGATTATGTACTCTGCAAGCTCTGATTGGATCACAGTGTGGTTAGGGTGTGGTAGCATGTTTGTCTGTACTGTAGGGAACTTTTTCATCAATAGAAATTATTATAGTACAAAATAACGTCATACAACACAGTTCAACAGAGCAGAATGATCTGCTTTATTGCAAGACAACATGCGTACAAGGGAGAACAGGCAATCAAGATTGTGTCTCCTTGAACAAAGACACTGCATTTATTTTTGGACTGAAAAATCTTATGAGAAAACATTTTATTAAAAGACTATAGTCACTGACCAAGTAAAATTAAAATTTTCTGTACTGTTTTGCTTACTAAGAATTGCAGACCACTTATCTGTGCCTTTCCTTATTGGTCACAAATTCTGATCTTCCATGTTGGTACCATCCACACTGGCACTTAGGAAATACCAAGACAGTGGAAAAAAATCAAGAAAGGTCTAAGCCATCAGGATCCATCTTGAAATAAGATGGATTCTGCTTCTAAATATAAAGTATAATACAAAACACTTGATCATGTCTCCCTTCTTAAACTTAACCTTCTCAGAACTTTCCTGACAATCAATAGGAGTCTTGACAGGGCTATGTTTTTACAGGGGTAGGTACAGAATTTAATTATGTATACTCCTTTGTAAATATACATTTATTTTTTTTTTATTCTTTTTGAAATTTGCTCTGTTTTCCTTAAAGTCTATTGATCCTTGTTTTTGTTAAGGAAAATCAAATAAAATAAAACACTTCATTCTGATTTTCTTTAGGTAGGCATACTCTTTGGTACTAAAAAGAAGAAAAAGCAAGGTTAAGTATTAATAATAAGAAAATCAATAGTTACTGTAGGAATAGTGATGATTTAGCCTCAAGAGTTACTGGAAGTTAATTGACTGTCTAGCTAACAATGTTACATAGCCCTAAGAAAAACTACATCTCTGGTCTTTATCTTAATGCATGTAAAAATATCTGCAATGCTTTACAGTTCATTAGGATTTTAATTGGGGTCATGATTATAGAAAGGCCATTAGCTCTGATGTGTGAAGGACAGAAATTTTATTATAAAAAGCACAACTTAATTTGCTGATTTGCACATGCTGCCTGGTTCTAACTGAAAGACAGACTGTTCCTTACTTAAGAGACGGAATTGTTTGGCCTCACTGAGCCATTGTAAGATGAAGAACTGAGTGCAACAACAGAAGCAGACTTCAGTAAAACAAAATCAAATAAGCATAACAAGCCTGTAGAATTAGGTTATTGCTCTAATCATGTCATAAGAAGAATAACAGATGTAAGGTAGGCAGTACATCTTATCACAGCGATCAGCTGAATGTACACTTGCCTGCAAAACCTGTGAAGTACAGTTATATAAGAGAAATGTCATAATAGAGCAAGTCTGAATACTAGGATCACTACTGCAGGATTTATAATCTGTTTGATAATCAGTGAGGATCAGACATCATTCCTCCAGCCAGATCTTAGACAGCAGTCAGACATCCCTATGGGTACATAGCAACAGCTTCATATTGCAACTTTTAGAAGGAACCGGCCTACAACGTAGAAATAACAGCAATATGCAAATGTAATACTTTTGATGCTCAGAAACAGTTTTGTGGCCACCAAGCTTTTGGTATGTAATGCAGTATACCTTTAAAAGTACAACTAATTTGGGATTATTCAGTCATGTGATATGAAGGGTTTGGGACATGTGAGTAAAGCTTAGGTAGATTTAGAGTTGGTACTAAGGCTGCTACAGGTACCCCAATTAATGGTTAGGTAATCAACCAATGAATCATAAATAGTTTGGACTCTGGGTTTTCCAAAGTAGTTTCACCTGTGAATTTCACACGCAGTTACAGTGTTTTGCTATTGTATAACTTTTTTGGTAAAGCTAGCAGACATTGTGGAGGTCCGGATGCAACCATTGTCATAATGAGCAGAAAAATAACTCTTCCCATGTGGCATCAGTGGAATTTTATATCACCTAATACACGTGCAGTACTTACTGGAGCGCATTCACCTGATCTACTTTATAAAAAATACACTATTGAAACTTGCCTTTAAACAAATGTACATATTTGAGAGATGTAAAATTGCAAAGAAAATATAATTAAGAAAGTTGTTCAACACAAGCTCTTTTTCACAATGGTGATATTAATTTGCCAGGCAGGCACAGAACTTATTTTACACAAAACATAAATCTTGTTATTGTATTTATGCCACCAACTGTTAATACCTCTCTAAGTATAACAGATAGACTCTGACTATCAGTGTGACTTTTGTTCATGCAGACATGATCTTCAATTTGCAGCAAAGCAAGTCTGTTGGTATCACTCCATTTTGAAACATTTTACAGAAATAATATCTGTATCTATATTTGCATATTTAATGCTGAGCCGTGATATGAGAAACACTATCTAGAAAATGACCTTTAGCTTATTTTATATATTATAACATGCTATTTTGTTTTAAAATGTTTGTTTTGTGATGTGCTAATTTCTTCAGTTGGTCTAACTGGATCCCCTTGGTAAACAATGAGGTTACTGCTGTTATTTTTGGGCCTGAATTAGTACTGGTTACTTAGCAGTGGTAACTTTAACAAGCCTGTGTGTTTTATTTTCTGCTTTAATCTTGGTGTCATTGCTATTTTGTGCTGAGCCGGGATACAACAAACTTGAACAGTGATAGCATTTGACTTGGAAAACAGTTCAGCACCATTTAGGAAGTGGCCTTTTTACTTAATTTATACATCAAAGTTTGCTAGCACTGATATAAAAAGTCGGATTTTGCAGTGTGCTCATTTTGATTCTTCTAGTTATCTGCCCCCTTGTCAGAAAATGGAATACTGCTATTGTTTGTGAGCTTGAATCCCTACTGGTTACTTAGCAGTGTTAACTTTAATTTGCTTGTACGCTCTTATTTTCTGTTTTAAACCTGGTGTGTTTGCTGTGATGCATTGAGCTGTGATATGACATACTTGCTGTAAATTCTAGTGCAGTATTTAACTTGGAAGACATCCTTCACTCCCTGTGCTTAGAAAAATAGGTTTACAGAATACCACAACACAGTAGTAAGTGCATGTCACAGTGCCAAATACTCATCATGCTATCTGTCCTAATCCACAACCCATTTTTATCTATTGGTATACCCCAGGTCTTACCCCATTTTTCCTCTATAGGCATACCCCCATTCTTGCCTACATCTGATTACCCTTGTCTGCATGTCAGCAATTTGTGTCACTATCAGTTAGCTAGTGACATTGATTTAGCATTTTTAATTGTGTTCCCCACTGTGCATTTCTCAGTTGTGGCCAGTTGTTTACTACTCTACAATATTGTATCCTTGCTGTAATAGTGTCATTTAGTTTGCTGCATTACTTTAACTTTTCTGTACTTTAATTAATACTATGGAATCCAAGCCTGCTGTTGATGATGTGATTCCTGTGTTGTGGCATCTGCGCTTGTAGTGTCTAACATCTCTTGTAACATTTAACCACCTTGTAGAACATTATTATATTTTACTATTGTATTAACTGCCTCTTGAAATTTGGAATCAGTTGATATGTACACCTTCTGAAATTCACACCTGCTGCTCAAGTTAAGCACTAATTTTGGAATAACTTGCAGTGCATGGAGTATGCTGATTAAGCTCCGATATTTGGAAAAAGACAAACCAGTTAAGTGCCAGAGTGGCACAAGACCTGACCTTAACAATTGGTAAGCATCTCACCTTATATTATTAAGGTCAGTCTACTGCTTAGCAGTAAAATCTGCCACTGCTGACCTGCAAATGACAGTGGCAGAACAAAAAGTCTTTTTCTGCCTGCTATCCATACTGGTATCTTATCCCAAAGTTCCTCAAACAAACTTTCTTATTAAGAATAACAGGATGTATTAGCATCCATTTTCTGAAGGATAAGAACATGAAATTCAAATATATGCATTTATTTGGTAACTTCACCCCTCATCTGTTTGTCCAAAAAACACATATTTTATGAAGAACAGACCAAAAATATGTAGTAATAATCTGGATGTCCTACAGGAATCTAGATAGTTGAGAGATATGGGAGAAAGTGTAAACATAATGGAGTGCGTTAATCTACCTCTCTTGGCAGTGCTCGCTAAGTGTTTTATGGCTTTGAAAGTTGGCACAATACTTAAGCAATAATCGATGATGTTGGTGTGGTATATTAAGAATTACCCATGGTTGGTGTGGTTTAATCCCGAGGGTGAAGCTTGAGTAATTAAATAATGCCAACCATGTGTAAATCTTAATACACCACATTATTGAGTCAGTTATTGCTATTATACAATGACATTATTTAAGAAAGTAAAATACTTACTTTTCTTAAATAATGTCTTTGTATAACAGCGCCATGCTGTCCTTCCATGGCTGGTGATATCCTGGTGGCTTTTTTTTTTTATGTACTGCTCATGTGTATGGGACTTGCGTTCCCACACATATCCAGTACATCAGTGTTTTGGAAAGGAAGCAACGGAGAAAAGAAGGTCTCTGTTGCTCCATTTTTTTGTTTTTTTTAATATATAAAAAAAGGTTTCGGACAGTTTAGGGGTAGGATAGAGACAGAATGGAGGAAATACAAAGAAAATCTGGTACGTATCTTTACATTTAAATAACATACCTGGTTTTCATAGTATTTCCTCCAGTCAGTCTTTCTCGTATGTCTGAAGTCCAGATTACAGTTTTTTTTTTGTATTTTTGTTAAAAAAAAAAAAAAAAAAAAAAACTTACAGAATATAACAATGGAAAAAAGTCTGGGTGACCGGACCATTTTCCATTGGTATATTCTCGGATTTACAATGGGCACTCTGATTGAGCTGCCCAATCAGTGTGCTTGTTTTAGAATATCAGTGGCTAGTTATTATATAATTAGCTATTTTATCCATGTAACTAGCATTACAGGGAGCAGATAAAGTTCCATGCACTAAAAAAAATTATGATTATGTTACCAGTCATAACCTTAAATTATGTGTTCTCGACATGGATGCCAAGACATTCACATCAAGAGCAATGTCTTGAACATTTAGTAAGCCAGTTATGGTTGGAATCCAATCATAATCCTCTATGTTTTCTATAAATACTGGAATATGTGTTGTAGCATCTATGCTTGTTGCTCACTCACCACTAAAACATTGGTATTGCACTGATCAGTGCACTGGAATATTCAGTCCATGTTATTCAGATTTTATTATTATTAATATTATAGATTCATAGGTGTTTACTAGTATAATAACCACAAGGGCCTTTTTAAGGCTAGCCATGCGTCCCAAATTCTGATAAGTTCTGACACCCTTGACAAGTGTAAGCAGAGGTTTGGGAGGTGAAACGTTTACAAGCAGGGGCCTAGGAGATGAACCATTTACAGGCTGCCTGTGTCCATAAGAGCCATAAGTGCCAAAACAGGGCTAAATTTCCTGTTCCTCATCCAATCTTCCAAGTTACACTTGAACTGGTTTAGGGAGGAATTCTGCTTTACATGGCTAGGAGCCTGTTTCAGAGAAGGGGGTAGTCTCTGGGATGCATACCTGTCTCTCCAGCAGGTCCTATTTATATTAAGGCAATGTTTAAGTCTTTAGAATGGAAAATTCTGGTACTGTTTGTTTTGGAACTATACATGAGGTCCATCAGTGTGGGGTCTGATAATGCCTTGTATGCCAGGCATAGATCTTTCCTCAACAGACTGTAGGAGACAGAACACAGGGATAGGGCCTTAAGGCAGTCTGCATAGAACATGCTACTTATGCCCTATATTCTTTCAGTGAGGAATCTATGTGAACATTCCAGTTGTTGAATATGTCTGATTGGTACATACCAATGGAGGCACTGTTCTCAATGATAGGTCTGATGAAGTATTATTATTGTTGTTGTTCTATTGCATTCCTCTTGGTTTATTGTGTGTGTCTTCTGTTCAGTTAATGTTATAGAACTCTACTACAATGAGCTATACTAAGCTGCATTTGACTCTTAATATATGATACAAATGAAACAACTATAATATTGTGCTAAATTCATCTGTGTTACTGGATTTACCTCCTTCCCTATCATGCAGTTAGTGTATTTACTAAATTGTGCCATGCTGCTGCATTTTTCTACATAGCTATCGCACATACTATATCTGGCTGTATTATAGTGTGTGTGCACTGTTTTCAGAACTTTCACAGCCCTTTTATGTAGCATACAGATCTTCCCACCCCCGTGAATATACCAAAGGTCATTAAAAATCCATAACATCATATAACATATGCCAGCAAGTAATTCTGGATCTGCTATGGTTCCTTAGTCTGTACCTTCCCCATCTGTTGCCTGCCTTCTTGAAATAGGAAATCTGAAACAGTGTACAAACTGCTACATGCTTGCTGACAGCCATTTGCCATTACCACAAAATGGGAAAAAATGGGTTTTCAATATCCATCCTAACACCACACAGAGATACTGCAAGATAATCATAAAACTTCCTTGTGTTAACATGTTATAAAAATCACTTACAAAAACAAGACAAACAAGACAAACTCCTAGGAATGGCACTGCTATGGTTTGTACCACATCTAAACTTCATCAACATGCAAACAGCCATTCCGTAACACATGCAGTTTCTCTCCTACCACCACCATCACAAACCTGAATTACCAGACACTTTGCCCAGGCCCTGTTGGCTACAATAGCATTCCGTTCTCTGTGGTAATGAACTTGTTACTGGTGGCTCTGTAGTGTCATGTACCAATGCACTACTTGCAAAGCTAAACAATGATAGGGTATCAGTCAATTGCTTCTCAGGTGTTAGAATTTGTCATGTCAAGAGAATGCTAATGTCCCTAAAAGCCAGACATGAATATAATATAGTCTTTGTTCATGTTCACATCTGGAAGAAAACTAGCCTTAAGTAGTATCCTACCATCACTGAAAATGATGACACAATATAAACAAAGAATACAGAAGGAATGACTGACTTAAATATTTAGATTAATTACTGATGTTATTCTGAGGGGACCCAAAATATGCCAGTATTAAATAAGATTAACATCTATCCCACCAGATTTACCAAGAATGGCCTGTGCCTAACTCTTCAGGGTTTTCACGTACTTGCTAACATGGTATCTACCCATAATACCTTTTATAAGGCAATGCCAGTCTACTCAGTCTGCCAGCCTAGTAAATACAAATCTGAATCTAGCAAATATTAATGTAGCACAACTTGGCACTAGGAACCTAAATATGAAAATTTTCTCCCCCTGGGCCTTCCTGTCTCTAGAAATTATGGATGTGTGTGTCTTTTCTGCCAATTGGTTCCAGTGCAGTAACAACAATCCTTCCTTAACTGGTTTTACCACTAACTTAGACCACCATGTGAAGATACCAGTAATGCTAGTGTACTACAATTGTTTTTATCTGAAAAAGCATCACATATAGGGCCATCAGTCAGCACAATGAATTTAAACTTCTTTGTATTTTAGTATCTGTAAAAAATAAGACCTTTTCTTATGTCCTGGCCAACAAAGAACTTTATCCATGACATCTACAAATCACAAAGTGCATCTCAATAAACTAAAGTCACTCTTTGTTAATACAAATACCACCGCTCTAAAGGACATTATCTCAGCCTTTCAACTAGTATGCTTGAAAAGCATGCTCAGACAAAATATCACAGGTTGTATAATATTAATTCTCAGCACTCCTTCCAAAATCTGATTTGTACTCTTCTCTCTCTTCCTCAAACTTCATTTAATAAATTATCTTCACTTTGGTCACACCCAACACAGTTACGCATTGGTGCAACTCATGCTGATGTTCCTGCTCAACAACATGCAACTGCTTCTGAACATATTGGACTTTCTTTTTACACTTCTAAAAAGTATTCTTTCTACCACAGATCCAACACAATTAAAATTAGAAGAATGTTCCCTGTAATACTTAAAGTCATCCATAGTACATGTGTCTTGAGTTTGAACTGTACCATGTTTTATGGGCAATTCATAATGTTTCCCCCATATCAAACTACGTTTGCAATGCATTCTGACTTTATTTTTCATATTCTCCTATTGATTTGACTAAAATTTTATCTTACTTTGTTCTTTTTCCATGGTTGATTATTTTAACTGTGTACATGAAGTGTAATTTGCATTTCATTCAGTAGCAATTTTTGATAAAGTAAGAGTTGTTTCTTTTAAAAGCCTGCTCCTTATTTGATATTTTTGTATAACACCAATTATTCTGTTGCTTACTGATCACTCATGTGACTAACGGAATTTACATTATTAGCTTAATACTTTCTTTCATTAACACAATCTTCACTAATTGTTGTAGAACCTTGTCCTTTTGTAAGGAAGAAGTAATTATAATGGTAAGTTCTTTATAGGGTCACAATTATTCCTAAACTTTTCTGTAGTTGCTCTTTCTCCTCTTCATAGACAAAATGTCTTTAGGGATTCATCCTTGGTTACCTACAGAAATGTGATGTAGGTTACCTTTCATGTTTTATTTTTCATTAACTCATACACACATCCAGGCATGATGTCACTTTTCTGAATGCTGGCAGGTTGGACAACAATTGTCTAGAGCTTAGAATCTAAGAAAATTTAAATGTGAAAAAAATCTAAAAATATTTCAAATTGATCCAGTAAAACCAGTATTCTCTTACTTGTTCAACTGAAATAATTGTCTCACACTTAGATTGCTTATCCATATCACTGATTACAATAAATTCAGTAGCACAGTTAAGCTGCATTCAAAAAACTAGTGTCGCTGGTATAAACTAAAGCATAGCATTATCAGCTCTGAAGGCATAAATGCATTCACCTACACTGAAAAGTGAATCATTCTTTGTGGCTGCCTTTGGTATATTTTTCATGGCTGCAAGTTATACTTATGTAACGTCATAAATTCTCAAAGGTAACACATATCTTTACTTTTTCAAATGCTTCTTCATTTTTGTAGATATACGTCTCTTCTTTCTCACATTATAGCAAGTTTTCTTTATCAGAATGCTTTGGAGAATGCACAGACAAAATGGGTGAAATTCTAGCAGCCATGGTTGTTTATTTAGCATGCCATCCAGCAAGATTGTGTGCTTCCTGATATGTTATTTTCTGTAGCTATGATTTAGCAGATTTAAAGCTAACTACTCCATATAATAAACCCCATATAATAAATGAGAGACTGCAGCCTTTGATAACACTTTAGCAAATATATGACTGAATATCATTCATGTGAATCTGGACAAAATATAATTAATTTAGGTAACTGTGATTTGATTAAGCGAATTAGAGCCAAGGGGGTAGAAGACAAAAAAAAAAAAAAAAAAAAAAAAAAAACAATATAGGAACAAAGAGAAATAAGTGGCATAAAATAACAGAATTTGTGCAGAAGACACAGTGTAAAAATGGAGGTGGTGGACAAGCAAGATGAGCACCAGAACCATGACATATTGCACTCAGCTGCAGCATTTAGTGTGTAACATTTGACCTTCTGTAAGTGTAACAAACCAACCATAATGGAAAATAACTATTGTGTTGCTAACAATCATACAGAAGTGTAACAGACTATAGATGCATTTTTAAAATTTTATGCCCAGCAGTTTGGTTCCACAAAGGGGGAAAATAATTTGTTCTAGTAACATCAGATACTGAAATTAAAATAGATTATATTGACAAAAATACTATGCAAGCTGGACCAAACAAAGCACTAGGAGAAAAAGGAGTTATTTATAATGGCCTGAGAATATCTTATTGTGAACTTATAGTGCCATTATATCTTTTGTTCACTAGGTCATCTAAATGTGAGAGATTCCATAGGACTGGAGACATGCAATTGTTGAACACATCTTTAAGGAAAAGAGAAATAGGAAAAAGTAGAGTCATATAGACTCATACGTTTACTTTCACATAGAGGAAAAACAATGGAGAAGGTTATTTTAGATAAATTATTGTCAGAATTGTAAAGGCTGGGACTTGAAATGATATATCAGCATATTATTGTTGAAAATAGATCTATAACTGTTGTCACATAATGCTTTATAATAACACATCAATAACTATAAATGAAAAAAAATGTGCTGTGATGTAATTTATATAGACTTATTTTCAGATTTTGATAGGATCATACACAAAATACTGATCAATGCATTCCACCTAGGTATTAATACAATCCTGATAAATGAAGAGCTACATGACTTACAGATAGGGCATGCCAAGTATCATAAAACAATTTGATAGGTGGAATTCAAGGTTACAATCAAGGCTCAATCCTAGACACGCAATTGTTAAAGTTTCATTTTTTCAGATCCATCTTTTTCACCTGTGGCATTTTTTGGTCTGGCTGTAGATGACTTGCAATGGGTAAATTTACTAAATCTGTTACAGGTACTGCAATAGACCAATAATTGAGAATAACACCCCATTTATGTATGTACCTCTCCATACACCTGCACCAACTGGAAAGGCTACAAAAATACCTCTCAAAGAGAATCCATAGCCTCCAACATCTGTCTTATGTGGACAGGCTCAAATAACTATCACTCTACTCAGTATTGTACAAATTGCTCAGAGGTGATCTGTGTTTCCCCTACAAGGCAATCTAGGATCCTGCACTACTAGAGATGCCCCATATCCGTAAGCCTAACTCCTTACACATTACTCACTTAATGGGCCTGAATCTAATATGTGACATCAACAAAACTATCTCAAGAGACAGGTTTGTCTCCCAGAGGCTGCCCTGTCTCTGGAACAGACTTCCCATACATGTCAAATAGAGTACCTCGCTGACCCTCTTCAATCACAACCTTGAAGAGTGGAAGGGAAACCACAAAATTGTCCCAGGGGTTCCACCTATGTCCCTCAGTGACAGGGGTGATGGGGGCTGACCGAGGTTTCTTTTTGGAGATAAACTCATGGTTCGGCTTGTAAGGGCCCCAGGGACAATCGTCTAGTAACCTCCTATGATCAACATGTTCCTATGTCTGCAAAAAAAAAAAAAAAAAAAAAAAAAAAAACTTGACTAAGTTAACTACTTGGGCACAGGAGAATAAAGTGCTGATTAATACATCAAAATCTGAGCATAGAGACATAGACTGAAGGGAGAATATCTAACACAGCACACAGTGATTGAAACTATGGATTCATTTTATGACCTGGGTATATGGGTAGACAGATCACTGAGTTTTTCAGATCATATCAGTTAATGGGATAATGATCATTAAAAAACTATAGGTTGTATAAAAAGATTTATAAAGTCTAAAAAATGAGAAATTATTAATTATAATATGGAAACTGTATAAAAAACTGGCATAAATATACCAATGGCATTCACGGATGTGAAAGTTTAAGTTATTCTGAAAGATTAGAATAGTTGTATTTCTAAAGTGTCTCATGTATTTAAGGGCAGATATAGGTACACAGAGCATGTACACATAAATACCTTTGAGAATTTTTGGGGTTATCAAAGAATAGAATAGAATCATCAGACAAACTGTGATATGGGATACATTAATTAGTTCTCTGAGACAGCTGCAGATGCCTGGAATAGACTACCAAATTATATGGAAGTATGCAATAGCTTAGGTATTTCTAAGAACAACCTGGACACTTTTTATGGGGATAACTGTTTTGGTACATTGATAAGATAGAGCATTATTACCCATGCCTGAAATGTCTGTATGTGTATGTGCACCAGTGATCACTATTATGACCACTGAAAAGACCAATAAATGTAAGTCTACCTAAATGTGTGATTGCAATATATCTTCTGCTAAAGAAGAAGCCAGAATCCTCCAACCTCAAACCTTATTATGTAACACTATAACTGTTTTACTAGGAAAATAGTGGTTTTATTCCTGAAGTAGTCATAAAATTCAGCTAGGGGTACCAGTTTATCATAGAAGTAATGTCCAAGTGGCTGTGTTTCTTCTGTTAAAATCTATAGAGATGAAGCCATGTAGAATTAGGTAGCACAGGCAAAGAACAGACTGCTTAGATAAGTCCTTAAGTCCATTTAGACAAACCTTTCCAAAGGGGAAAAAAGGACATTAGAAGTTCAAGTTGTGGGATAGTTAGAATACTGCAGTTAAAAACTTTCTTTTAGAATCCAGTACATTGGTCTTTTATAATTATGTAGTATTTGAGATCTGTTAGGTTCATGGGTGGTTATTTATATTTCAATGCAGAGACCAATTCCATTATCAGGTTACAAGGGGATTTATCCTCTGCTGAGCAGAGAACATAAACCTTGTCACACTTGTATGAAAACAGATAGTATAAGACTGCTAAGCAACACTGCATTTATTACAGCAGCAGTTTTGGCATCTGCTCTGTCCATATCTTGTTTCAGTCAAACTGTTTCTAAAAAAATTTTGACTTATACAGCATTGTAAGGCATACAAGTTTTGAACAATAGAAGCCATAAAGTATAACAGTGCAGATAAATTACGTGGCTGCTAATATGTCAGAGAAATCATATTTTTAAAAAGACTGTGTAGGGAAATATATTCATCTAATCGAAAATTTCATAATAAAAAAGCTTGCTCACCAGTTCCTATATCTGCAGGTTAAACACCTCATATATTTATCATACATAGACTTCATTCAATCATTTATGTTACGAGTATTTTATTATGCAGAACAATAGCATCTGATGTAAGGCAGAAACATCAGTATTCTGTTTAATCATATTTTAATACATGTAATCATTTTAAAACTCTGTTCAATAGCTTTATGTTTGGTACATAGTATTCTACTCTATTATTGATTGCAGTCAATCATAAGAATAAAAGTTAGAGGTGAATTTAAAACTGACCTTACTTTATGAGTCTAAAATTGCAATACACATATAAAATGTGAAGGAAACATGACTGTCTGTGGAATACATAATCTTCTTTCTCAAATTGCACTATAAAGTATTACTGACCTTCTGGCTGACAAATCTTCTTTTGGTTGAAGAGTCAATAGCAATCCGAGGATTGACATGCATTTCCAGCCTCTGCACTTCTCATCATCAGGCAGTGAAGCAATGACTGTCAATAAAAAGGATTCTTTCTGTAACTGTAATCATGTTATTGTCACCTGCAAGATCAATGCCAATTACTACCCCACATAGTTCTGAATCAGTTTTGCTCATTTATTGCAAGGGTCAATGATGGTAATTAGGATGTTTTCTGCAACTCTTTATCTTCTTGCTAGCAATTATAAGGCATGCTTGACAAAACATTTAAAATAAGCCAAGATTTATTTCTGTTGCATGGCCACTTTTTTCTATATGACAGTATTTCTTTATCCAGTGCATTCTCTGTTTATTTTCTGCAAACTTTTTTTTTTGTTTGCTAGAATGTGCTCTGTCAATTACATTGCGATCTACAAAACCTTTTTTCTTTATTACACATCTAGCAATGAAGCATAGCAACAACACATTTGTAATAAAACCAGCAAATATTTATTTGTTTAGCTTTATTTGTTCACTCATCTATTTGCTTAATTTATGAATTTTTATATTGATAATGGTTGACATCAACTTCTATCTGATCCAGGACTAATGAGCATCTCCGAAAAAAGTTAATTGTATGTTCATAAACTCTTCACTGTAAAGTTACATTTTATGAAACTGGCTTGTATACACCATGCTTCCATTAGTAAAGAATAAATGAAACACAACACAATATGCAACATGTATATATATATATATATATATATATATATATATATATATATATATCTCACAGCAAGAGGTTCTCCGGTTTGATCCTCAGCTGGGGTGCCTTCTGTGCGGAGTCTGCATGTCCTCCCTGTGGTCACGTGGGTTTCCTCCAGGTGCTCCAGTTTCCTCCCACATCCCAAAGACATGCTATAGGTGGATTGGACACTCTAAATTGGCTCTAGGTGTAAGTGCGTGTGTGTGTGTGTGTGTGTGTGTGTGTGTGTGTGTGTGTGTGTGTGTGTGTGTGTGTGTGCCTTCTGTGGTAGGTTGGGCGCCGGTCTGGCAACTCGACTCCGTAAAACTGTACTGCCAACCATGAGCGGACAGGTGATCCGCTGTGACGACTCCGAACCGGGAAAAGACAAATGAAGAAGAAGATATATATATTATATATAGTATATATATATATATATATATATATATATATATATATATATATATATATACGGTATTAGATGTGATAAAATTAAACGCAGCATACAGATCTCCAATGTCTGATTCTTAGATGAGAAGAAGGGCTGCAATGGGACAATAAGCAACTCACTATGTAACACTAGTTTGTAAATGAGGGGAGACAGTATTACCATATGCAAATGGTGCTGATTGCAGTCATCAGCAAGTGAAGCTAATCACTATGGCTCATTATGCAATAATACAGTGATGCAGTTGATTCATATAATGTGATGTATGCAGCGTGTGTGTGCAATGCATGGTTTATCTACAGCAGGTATGGTTAACCTTTTATCCAGACAAAGGCAGCTGTAGGTAAACCCTTTGTAATCTACACTGGGACATTATATGCCACTTTTATACAATGACATTATTCAAGAAAAAAGCAAACTTAGATAAAAATAAATGTCTTGCAATTTCAAGATAATCTTATTGTGTTATGGAACATTATTTCTGTTTTATTTCTCTCTCTCTCTCTCTCTCTATATATATATATATATATATATATATATATATATATATATATATATATATATATATATATATATATATATATATATACATATATGTTAAGTTCAGCATCTTGGGATGGCATAATTAAGCAATAATCCATGACTGTGTATGGGTATATCAGAATTTATCCATAGTTGGTATGGTTTTAATACAAGGGTGAATGTACAAATGGAAGTGGATTTTTACTATTATACAATTACATTATTTAAGAAAGAAACTGCTACCTTTCTTAAAAAAATAGATTTGTATAAGGGCACTTCAGTTCTTCCATGTTTTTCTTCCCTATACTGATGCACAACTCATGCATGTTGATTTCTCATACTTGTACATTATATCAGTACATGGAAAGTGACAAGAGAAAACAGAATCAGCATTGCCGTTTTTTTCCACAATTAAAAAGTGATTTTTGAAGGACATACCAAAGATATATAGAAAGTCATGTAGTTTGTTTGTCTGTATAGTTTTACAGAACTTACCTGATTTTAATTATACTTTGCTCTGTCCTTCAGTATTTGCCATCAAAAAGTCTGGCTGCTCAATGCTACTTCAGCAGACAAACTTTTTCCTATTGCTATACGCTTAATTTACAACAAGCATGCTGGTTTGGCTGTCCAATCAGAGTGCTCATTTTTGAATATTAATATGCTGTTACTATATAATTTTGAACTGCATGTGCCAAGATGCATGTAGATAATCATGCTTGTACAATATATCACACTGAGTTAACTTGTTGCCACAGATTCATAAGTAAGCAAGCATTTTGCTGTTTACTTTAAGATGCTCACACACTCACAAGGTACTGTGAGTGATTTTTCACATTTTTTTTAGTTTTTTTACATAATGTTTTACTTTTGGGGTCAATAGTGAGTGTGAAAGGGTAGAACATTCTTTAGACAGATGTAGATTGCTGCATTTTCTTTCTCTGTGGTACAGAGGAAACTGTGTTAGCACTGCTTTTAACTAGATCACTCACAGTGATTTCTCTTTGATTTGTTAAGTTTTGGATGCAAATGTTTTCCCATAGGTAAATCTCTTTTTACAGTGAGCACATATGAATAAATAAGAAATCATTGGTCATGTCTATGAATACAAATCAATTTTATCTATCTGTCTATCTATTTATCTATCTATCTATCTATCTATCTATCTATCTATCTATCTATCTATCTATCTATGTATGTATCTATCTAGCTATCTATCTATTTCCATTTGCCAGTCTCCATTGGGGACATTTTCAGGTTCAGCCAGGGACAAGTACATTTTAATGCCATTATATACATATTATAGAATTAGTATATAGTAAGCAAGACAACATTGCTATAAAAGACACTGCCACATAGTTGATAATATTGCTGAATACTATATAAAAAGGTTGCATAAAAAAGAATGGGGTGAGAATGAGATTCATAAATGAGAGTGAAGTATGAATGGAGAGACGGGAGGGATTAAGGGTAAGGGGGCAAGAGAGAATAAGGAAATAGTAAGGGGTTATGTCTAAAGGACAAAGTAAGGAGTGGAGAGGTTTGAGTGCTGAGTGAATCTATTGAAAGACTAAATTGTTTGAGAGAAAGTTAGAAAAAGGAAGGTATGGTGGGCGCATTTTTGTTGGTCTATTTTTCAGTTAAAGACACCAAGTGCAATAAATAAAGAAATAAATGGTGAAGGGGGTGACAGGTATTACTATTTCTTGGGACAGAATACAGCATTCTTTGGAGTAGTATAAAAAAGTATACCCCTGACGTGAAGTTTATCTTAATAGACTGTATGCGCAGGAACTGGAGAAGCTGTAAATCTAAGGTAAGGATTGTTTCTCATGAATATCCTGCTAGAGCAAAAGGGGAGGAAGTTTAAAATGGTGAGTTTGTAAACAAGGAAATCATTTTATAATCTGAATTTAAGCTGTACTGATAGTCATTTTAATTTCAAAAGAATGGAGAAGTGGTGTTTTCTTAGCGGGGGAGATTTGCAAATCTGCTAATGTTATTTGATGTCATATGCAATCGGGAAATATTCTTCCTGAAGCCATGCCATTGAATGGGAGAAAATATTCAAGTTGTAGATGTTGAATTCCCTTTATAATAGCTGTCCTAGCTTCTAACGAGAGAGAGAGAGAGAGAGAGAGAGAGAGAGAGAGAGAGGGAAACTGTGATTTTTTTTCCAGAATAGTTTTGTCTTATTTTTAGTTATTTGTAGATTGTATTGATTGTCTCAATTCTAATAAACAACTCTGTCCAAGAAAAATATGTCCCCACCTTAGGGAAAAAATCCTATATAATATCCCGCTATAAAAGTAGCTCATCAACTAAGCTAACAAACTATAGACCAGTCACCATTCTCTCACCATTATCCAAAATCTTGGAAAGATATATTCACTCTCAACTTGCTACATATATTACTTCTAACAACCTCACCTCTCCCTTACATCATGGTTTCAGACCCAATCACAGTACAACCACTGCCCTTCTACGTTTCACAGATATAATTAATCACAATAGAAATTCAAGTCTTCTAACTTCAGCCTTATTTCTGGATCTATGCAAGGCACTCAACATAGTCAATCAAGAAATTCACCATACTATACTTTCTTTCTATTAACTCTCACCCTCCTCACTTAACGCCTTTCCTAGTTACCTCATTAATAGGTCCCAGGCAATGAAATGGCAAGATGACTTCTCCTCTTTCCTTACTTGTACTCTAAATAACCTATCTCATTTGGTTGTAGACTGGCCTTACCCATTCCATGGTCAATAACTATATTTTACCTTTAATGAGAATAACTGGGATCATACCATAGATAATTTGAATGGACCCATGCAAGGAATAAAGCATTTAGGAGCTGCCTTTGTCCATTAGTAGTACATGTGGCAGTCCTTAATTGTTGTGTTTCCCATCCATATGTCTAAGTTGTCATTGAGTATGGACAGGGATGAACTTTGTTTTATGTGGATGTGGAGCCTGTTTCAGAGCAGTAGTATCCTCTGTGAGATGTACCTGCCCCTCCAAATTGTTTTGGTGATGTTATAGAAGAGGTTTACATCATTAGACTGTATATTTATGATAACGTTTGACTTGTTGATGTGCAGTAAATTCATCAAGAATGGATCGGAGGATGCCATTTAGGCCAGGCACAGGTCACCTCTTAGCAGTCTGTAGGATACCAAGTGTAGTGACAGGGCTTCGATTCAGAACATGTAGGAGATATTGTTTACACCTTGTATCCTATTAATATGGTATATCTGGTGGTGTTTCAGTTGTTGCTCATGTCTGGAGATATACATGCCAAATGGGGCATTATATTCAATGACTGACCTAATGAGAGCTGTGTAAGTCTGACAATGACATCTCTAGATCTAGATACAATCCCTTTGTTTATAAGTTGTGCAATTTAGAAAGACCTTCTTACAATAATAGAAACATACTGGTAAAAAGTCAGGTCACTGTCCGCATAAGTTGCCATATCCAAGATCAGCTGTTAGAGGAATATTTTTAATGTGGTGGGTTCCTAGTGTAGATGACTTCCCAAATGATCTAATAATGCATTTTTTGATATTTAGCTTCAGTCCATGATTTTAGCACCAATTATTTCTTTGAGACAAACCTTAAGCAAAATGGCTAAGTCATTTGGTAACTCAATGACTGTCACTAGCTTACAGTCATTTGCAAACTTAGCCAGCCAAAGCTTTTAGTATTGTCTTTTACTTCAGAAAAATAGATGTCAAACAAGAGAGGTCCCAGCACAAAACCCTGAAGACTCCACTGGTGACTTGTCTCTTTTAGAGGTAACTCCTGCTGTTTGATTATCTGCATCCTATCTGTGACCAAGTTAGCAATCCAGTGGGTGACATAGGGCTTTATTCCTAGTTTATGTAGTTTTTATATTATGCATTTGTGGATAGCTTTGGCTAGGTTGAGGTATGGGGTGTGTAACTTTTTACCTTCATCCATTGCTTTGGTGACCTTTTCAAAAAGATTAATCACATTGAGTAAGCATGACCTGCCCTTGGAGAATCCAAACCGAGATGAGTTTAGGGTTTGGAGGTTCCCTATGTCCAAGTAGTCTCCATGGTATCCCCGAAGTCTCAAAACAACCCACTAAAGTGTAGTGGGTCTAAAAACAAAACAGTGTAAGAAACTTCTCTGTGTGGAAGATTTTCAGTCCATATATTTCTAGTTAATCACTGTATATTAATCAGATCAGACAATAGTAGTAGAAGTAGTGAATGTAAACTCGTCAAGTCAAAAAGTAATAATAGAAAATATATAATTCTACAGCATTACTAAGTATTCGAAAGTAATCCAAGCAAGGCAGGCAGTCTGTTTCCAGTCAAAAATCCTTTATTAAGTACACAGACAAGCGATCCAAGTAAAACAAAAATAGAGTAATAATTTCCTCACAAGCTTTCTAAATATATATATATACATTTTATCAGGCATGGGAGTGGTTTATTGTGCTGTAAAACAAAGTGTTATTGGTACACATGTTAAATTCACATCCCTTCCCCCATCAGTGTGACATTCGAGCTGGTCCTGCCCTACCTAGTAGCTGTCATAATAATATATAGCCCTAATGTACTTTAATGGTACATCTTATTTAACCAAATTATTAAGTAGATTATTAAGTCTGTGATTTTATACAAGGCAATATACTACATGGCTGGAAATATATCAACCTTAGTTCATTTTGCGATCAAAAATTATATATAAATATATACATATACATTTTGCATGTAAAAATCAGTTTCTATTTTCATAACCTGTTGTTAACAAAGATCGCTTTCGCCCTTCTAGACTTCTTCAGGTCTGTGTACAAGAACCCTAAAAACCTATATAATTGTATAATTAGTTAGTATTGTTATTACCATAATTTTGAATAAAGTGGAAAAAAGAGAACCAGAAAAAAATAAAAATAAAAATATATGTATGATGATGGAAACAAAATATACACTTACATTTCAAATGATTTAAAATGGTATTTAAAACCAATCTGTAGAAAAAAATAAAATAAAATACAATTAGTCATGTAAACAATGTGGCAATTTTCTAAGTTCCAGTGCACTTTTAATTGAACAGTAATAGTTTAGTCCAGGCTTTCTAAAAGAGTTCAGCTTTAATTGCCACATGAGTTCATGTTTCTCCAGAATATTCGGGATGGCTCCTTCAAGATCACCCATGTCTATGCGATCCAGGATATGGGACTTAAAACCTGTGTGTCTTTTATGAAGAGAAAGGTGTTTGGCTAGTGCATTATTTTTACATCCAGAGCGAATTTCTGACAGATGACATGAAATCCTTTGCTTGAGTTTATTTACAGTCTTGCCCACATAGAATGCATCACATTCATTGCACTGTGCCCTGTAAATTACTTTTTTAGTGTTACAGTCACCCCCATGCACTGGTTTTAATGATCTTCTTTAAATAAGGGCAATAAAAACTATCACCTTGCTGTATAAATATACAAAATGTACAATTAGTTTCACATCTTTTAGTGCTTTTCTCACATGGTCTAGGTTTAAATTCAACAAAACTTCTAATATTCCTGGCCTTCCTATAAACAGATGATGGGGCTTCACCTAAGATGTTAATCAGAAAAGGGTTTCCTGTGACAATGTCCCAGTTTTCTTCAATAATATTTTTGATACTGTGATAATCCAAAGTGTATATCAGGATGCAGCTATTTTTGCATTTGTTATTCTCTGTGGGATTACTTAACATTTTTCTACTGGGGAGGTTGAGTGAAGGTGCTTCAGTCCTTTTCAGTTCTATAATGGGTTCCAGGATGTTTTTTAACATCTGACTTTCATAGCCTCTCACTAGAAAATCATTCTCTAAGTTGTTCAGGTTTCTCAAAAATGGTTCCATCTCTGTGGTAATTCGAGCTAATCTATAGCCTTGGGATTTCACTATATTATACTTGTTTTTTTTGTAGGATATAGACTTTTACTGTGGAGTAATAAGTTAACCCTCGTTGGTTTTCTGAATAGATCAGTGGTGATTCTGTTATTGTTGGTGTCCTTGGAAATCTGCATATCTAAAAAGTGGTTGAAGTACAGCTATGGGAAGAGGTAAACTTCAGGAAGGGGGTTGTTTGATTGAGGTAAGTGATAAAATCTCCAAGTTGTAAGGTGTCACCTTCCCACACAATAAAGACATTGTCAATAAAACGTAAATAGCATGTGATATGCTGCATGTAGTCTGTGTTGTTTAACACAAAGTCCTCCTCCCATTTTCCCAGGGCTATGTTAGCTATGCTGGGAGCTATGGCAGTCCCCATTGCTATACCAGTTTTCTGTTTGTAGTGTTTGCCATTGAAAGTAAAGAAACTGAAATCCAGTACAAGATTAATGAGCTTGCTTAACTTTTGCAGTTGTGCCTGTGTACCCTGATTATGTTTCTTAAAAGACTCCATAGCTGCTGTTACACAGTAATTGTGAGGGAGCACTGTGTACAAGGATTCCACATCAATAGTTACCAAAATGCTGTCAGCTTCCACTGTAATGTTTTTTATTTTCTTCAAAAAATCCATTGAATATCTTATGTATTATATTATTCTTTTCTGCTAGAGGTTTCAGCAAGTAATCAAGGTAAATGGCTGTGGCTTCAGTAAGGGAACCTCCTCTGAATCATTTGAAATGTAAGTGTATATTTTGTTTCCATCATCATACATATATATTTTTTTATTTTTATTTTTTTCTGGTTCTCTTTTTTCCACTTTATTCAAAATGATGGTAATAACAATACTAACTAATTATACAATTATATAGGTTTTTAGGGTTCTTGTACACAGACCTGAAGAAGTCTAGAAGGACAAAATCGATCTTTGTTAACAATAGGTTATGAAAATAGAAACTGATTTTTACATGCAAAATGTATATGTATATATTGATATATAACTTTTGATCGCAAAATGAACTAAGGTTGATATATTTCCAGCCATGTAGTATATTGCCTTGTATAAAATCACAGACTTAATAATCTACTTAATAATTTGGTTAAATAAGATGTACCATTAAAGTACATTAGGGCTATATATTATTATGACAGCTACTAGGTAGGGCAGGACCAGCTCGAATGTCACACTGATGGGGGAAGGGATGTGAATTTAACATGTGTACCAATAACACTTTGTTTTACAGCACAATAAACCACTCCCATGCCTGATAAAAAGTATATATATATTTAGAAAGCTTGTGAGGAAATTATTACTCTATTTTTGTTTTACTTGGATCGCTTGTCTGTGTACTTAATAAAGGATTTTTGACTGGAAACAGACTGCCTGCCTTGCTTGGATTACTTTCGAATACTTAGTAATGCTGTAGAATTATATATTTTCTATTATTACTTTTTGACTTGACGAGTTTACATTCACTACTTCTACTACTATTGTCTGATCTGATTAATATACAGTGATTAACTAGAAATATATGGACTGAAAATCTTCCACACTGTTTTGAGGTTCCCTATGTCCTGACTGATTAGTTCCATCATAAATCTTTTCATGGCTTTGGATATGAAGTTGGTCAGACTCATGGATCTGTAATTGCCTGGGTCTTTTGAAGGTTCTCCCTTATGCAGTGGAATGACTGTAGCTGTTCTCCAGTTGCTTGTTACAAAACCGCTATCGAGACTAAGATTGCACAGTGTTGTTAGGGGTGTGGCAAAATTGTGCTTCATGCTATTTAAAATGCATCCATGGATATTGTCAGGACTTAATGATGCAATATTTTTAGCTTTTGATACACTTTTAGGGCTTGGTCTTGTGTGTTATCTGAAGGCAAGGCAGATATATCCTGAGGGACAGATGGAGGGGAGAGAGTGGTAAAGTTAGAGCTAAATTTATCAACCAGTAGGTTTAATATATCTTCATCCTCAGTGTAGGTAACATTGTTCACAATCACTTCAGCCCATTGTGCTTTTGAGATTACAAACATAACTAAAAATGCCTTGTGATTGTTTTTGGATTGGGATTTTTTTTTTTTTTTGGCTTAGGTATATTTTTTAAATCTCCTGAGTTATTTGTTTATTTCAGTGACAAAGGTTCTAACATTCTCGGAATTATTCTTCTGAGTTTTGATTGAAATTCTTTTCCTTTTATTATAAAACATATTGATGTCATGGTTCCTCTGTGTGGTTGTGCTACTGGGGTTTGCTCTGCACTTGTTTCTATGAGGTATAGCTGCATCTCTGTACCTGTTTACATGATGGTGTAGTGTGGTGGTGTATATTTCTGCATATTTGGTGGTTAACTGGGTTTGCTGGGGATGTGAAGCTTGCCAATGTATCACTTAAGAGTAGGTAGTGTGTCTTAAAGAAATTTCTAAAGGCACCTTGGGTGGAAAGGATCTCTGGTTTCAGTGCTATTTCGAAGGAAACTGCTTTATAGTTAGACTTAAGAAGTGATGAAGATATGCCAGGGATGATGCAAGATGCTCCCATGTAAGTAAGGGCAAGTTAAAAGATGTTATCCCACCTAGTGGGTACTCTGATTAAATGTTCCATGGCATTTGCATTGACAAAGTACAGTAATCTATATGCTTGCACATTAGCAGTGGTGTAGTCTGTAGTTGGATAGTTTAGATCATCTAGGAAAATTGTACTGGGTTTAATACAAAGTGATTCCAGTTCCTGTAGACAGGCATTGTGGATTTCTTGCTTCAGAGTGGGAGTTCTATAGTTAGGTAATATATGGTGCTGGACCTTTCTGATGTTTATTTGGACATGAAGAAGCTCTAATGCATCATGCTGCTTTACCAGAGTCTCTTCTGGATATATACAGAGACAGCTTTACTTTTTCCAATCCTGCATTTTGGCATTATGGCCCTGCACAGCTGGGGTTCTCGCCACTGTTTTAAATGATGTCTCAGTCACTACACAGAATTCAATGTTCTCCATAGGTTCATAGGTTCATACTAGGCTATCTGCCCTGGGGCAATTATAAGCCTAGCCCAATTTTGTTTGGCTTACGCCACCCCTTGATTTGAGTATACTGTGCCCTTTTTACTGTTTAGTTTACTGTGCCTCTGTCTAATAGTGACACGGAAGTAATCCCCAGAACAAACCTACGATCCCCCATCCATTCATCAAGATTCTTCTTGAAGAGATTCAATGAGGTGCTCTGCCTAACATGAATTGGAATTCTATTCCAGAGCGAAGGGAGCCTCTGGGTTATGAATCTGTCCCTCCAGCAAGTCCTATTTATTTCTGCGCTGAGGTTCAAGTCCCTCGAGCGTGTGGCTCTAAGGGATTTAGATTTACTGTGGTGGAGCATGTCCATTAATTCTGGATTGGACATAGCTTTATATGTCAGGCATAGATTGCCTCGAAGTAGGTGGTATGCAACTGAGTAGAGCTGGAGTTTTTTTAACCGAGCAGCATATGGCATCTGTTTGAGTCCCATGATCCTCTTGGTGAGGTACTTTTGGGGTCTTTCTAATTGCTGCAGGTGTCGGGTAAGGTACATCCCAAAAGGGGCATTGTATTCTATGATGGGCCTGATGAGGGATGAATAAAGGGGCACAATTACCTCTCTTGATCTAGATGTGAATCCTTTCATGATGAGGTGGGCCATGTAGAAGGTCTTTCTAACCACTTTGGCAATGTGGTTGTCAAAGGAGAGATTGCTATCAACTTGGGTACCCAGATCCCTAATTACTTTCTCTGTACTTAATGGTTTACCACCTATGTGGTAGTTTGTGGGCACATTGTTTTTGCCAAAGGGTATGACTATACACTTTTTGGCATTTAGCTTTAGACCATGGCTCTGGCACCAGTTATCCGTCTCTGTGAGACCTTTTGGAAGGATGTTTGTGTCAGCTGGAGAGTCAATTATGGCGCCCAGTTTGCAGTCATCTGAGAACTTGGTGAGCCATAGTCCTCCCACGTTGGCCTGTACCTTGGAAAAGTATATACCGAACAAGAGCGGTCCCAGGACAGAACCTTGTGGGACACCACTTGTGACTGGTTTCGAGTCTGACATGGCTCCAGCAACTCTCACTCTGTGGGTTCTGTCTTTGAGCCAGTTTGCGACCCATCTTGTGACACTGGAGTTTTTATTTAAGCTGGATAGCTTATCTATAATGCCCGCGTGAGGTATTGTGTCAAATGCCTTTGCTAGGTCGAGATAGGCTGTGTGGACTATCTTCCCTTCATCTATGGCTTTGGTGACTGTTTTAAAGAAGTCAACCAGGTTCAAAAGGCAGGATCTGCCCTTGATGAAGCTGAATTGGGTAGGATCTAGTGTCTGTAGGTCCCCGATGTCTTTGTTTATGAGCTCCATGATGATCCTCTTCATAGCCTTGCAGACTAAGCTAGTCAGGCTTATGGGGCGATAGTTTCCAGGGTCCGTGGGGGTTCCACCTTTGTGGAGTGGGACAACTGTTGCTGTACGCCATTCTGTGGGCACATATCCTGTAGTGAGGCTGAGATTGTACAGCTGTTTTATTTGAGGGATTAGTTCTTCTTGGAGTTCATGTAGGATGCAACCCGGGATGCCATCTGTTCCCATGGAAGCAGTGTTTTTTGCTTTGGAGAGGGCAGCCTTCACCTGAGCATCAGAGGTGTTTGAGAGGCAGCCCCCTGCCGGGACAGACACTTGCTCTTTTGGGGGGGGGGGAGCAGTTTGCACTGAACCTGTCTGCCAGGATATTGGCGATGTCTGTGGATTCAGTATATTTTTTGTCGTTTAGAATCAACTCAAAACAAGTGTGGGAGTTGCATCTCAGGTTCCTAACATCATTGAAAAAAGCCTTATGACTGTCTTTAGTGTCCTGTGCAATTTTTCTCTCAAAGCTGGCCTTGGAGTATTTTATGAGGGATCATAATTTTTTGCTAGTACTGATCAGAGATGCCTTCCCTGTTAGGAATTTTGCTCTATCATGTAGTATCTTTCTCCTTCTGTTGTATAGTCTATTTATGGCTGGGGTCCACCAGACTGGACGCCTGCCTTTGGATGACTGGGTCTTGGTTTTGTTTGGGATAGCTTGATCCATGCATTCTTGGAGATGTCCATAGAATGCATTTATACAGGATTCTGCAATTTGGGCCATAGTTTCCACTGGCCCTGGGTCCTTGAAAGATTTCACTTCGGTTTTGAGAAGTGAGAAGTTCGCTTTTGAGAAGTTTTTCACTGTGGTTTTCTGGGCTGGGGGTGGGGACGGGATGTGGATATCCAGTGAAATTAATTTATGGTCTGATCTTACCAATGAAGGATATACTTCTGGTATGTAGCATAGAGTCCCCATGTTGGTAATGATCAGGTCTAATATGTTATCCCATCTTGTGGGAGTGGTGACTAGTTGTTCCATAGCATTTGAGTTTATAATTTCCAAGAACCTTTGGGCTAAGGTGCTGGGGCTTGAGAAGTGCTCCCAGTCTATGTTTGGGTAGTTGAAGTCACCCAATATAATGGTGTTTGGAGAGATCTTCATGTTCTCCAATGTTTTCAGGAAAGCCAAGTGGGATTCCTGACTTTGAGAGGGTGGTCTGTAGGATGCTATAAACTGAAAAGCAGTTTTGCCCACTGTTAGTTGCACATGGATGGTCTCCGATACTTCATGCAATGCCACTAACCTGGAGGTGTGGATATCCTTGATAAATATGGAAACTCCCCCTCTTTTTGTGGTTCGGTCTGGGTTTTGGAGCCGAAAAGCATGATATGAGGTATAACCTTGTAGTGCTGGGGTGCTCTCTGAAGCCTTGAACCAGGTTTCTGTCACTGCACAGATATCGATGTTCTCCATACTGAGGAGAGCTTCGAGTGCGTGCATCTTGAGGTTAAGACTTCTGGCATTTAGCAGCATTACCCTTAGTTTCTTGTACCTTGTGCTGTCTATGGAGGTGGGTTTGACTTTTGAGTCTTGCCTAAAAAAGGCACTATGGGGGTGGACAGAGCTTTTGCCAGTATCCAAAAGCCCAGCGGTGACAGGTGCAAGCCGTCCCTAGCGAAACAATGTGGCTTGTCGAGCATGTCATCCCAGGCTGATAGACACTGGATCCCCTTTGAATGACACCACAATTTTAGCCAATTGTTAAAATCGATCATTTTGTCTTTGCACTGTGGCATCATTCTAGGTGAGGGTAAGATGCTGCTCAAGGTCAGGGTCATATCAGCCTGGGCTACATGATCAGAGAGCTCCTGTATGTCTCTTTTCATGTAGTCCAGGGAGGTATGTCTCAAGTCATTCACATCAGCATGTACAATGTTGGTTTCTAGGGTGGAAAGGGCATGTAGGGAGTAAAATATCTTGTTTAAGCTTCTATCATTGATCAATAACACCTTTTTATTTTCTTTCACTTTTTTGTTATGTTAGAAGGTTTATCAGGTTGGCATTGCCTAAAAAAGGCACGCTTGTGGTGGACAACATCTTTGCCAATAATCAAAACCGTAGAGGAAAGAGATGCAGGCCATCCCTGTCAAAGCAATGTGTTCTGTCAATCAGATCTTCCCAGACTGACATATTGGAACCCCTTTGAATGACACCAAAAACTAAGCTAATTATTGGAGTCAA